>NW_005200630.1:0-3570 GCF_000372725.1 Emiliania huxleyi CCMP1516
ATCGGGAAGTCTACCCGGATTATCGCCACTTCAAAACTGGTTTTGGTGACGTTGTACGCGGCGGGGCCGCCAGTGAAAAAATCGACGGCTTTCCCCAAAACCGCCGCAGATGCGGTGGTCTCCTCGGCAGAGAATGTGACGGTGCCGAGAGGCCCACTTGACTCCTGGCGGTAAGACACGCTGAAGTAGAAGGTGTCTGACTCAAAAATCGGAGTGATGGCGTACCTAGAAGACAGAGGGAGGCGCGGAGAGAGGGGTGGGGGAGGGGGAGGGAGCAGCGTGTGTGTGCGTGTTTGGGGGGGGGGGGGGAGTGGGCACCACGGCACGGCGCCGTTGTCCTTGGTGATGTTCTTCACGTCAGGGCACTCTGTTACATTTTGTTTGTGAAGTGGGACACGAGGCGGTGGCGGCGGCGACGGCGGCGGCGGCGGCGCTTTTGGCGGCGGCGGCGACGGCGGCAGCGGCGGCGACATCGGCGGCAGCGGGTGCGACGGCGGCAGCGACGGCGGTGACGACGGCGGTGGTGGCGGCGGCGGTGGCGGCGAGGGCGGCAGCGCGGGCGGTGCGGGTGGTGGCGGTGACGGCGGCGGCGGTGACGGCGGCGACGGCGGCGACGGCGGCGGCGACGGCGGCGGCGGCGACGGCGGCTGCAACGGCGGCGGCGACGGCGGCGACGGCGGCGGCGACGACGGCGGCGGCGACGAGGGTGGTGGCGGTGACGGCGGTGGCGGTGACGGCGGTGACGGCGGCGACGGCGGCGACGGCGGCGGCGACGGCGGCGACGATGGCGGCGGCGGCAAAGGCGGCGGTGACGGAGGCGGCGGCGACGGCGGCATCGAGGGTGGCGGTGAAGGCGGCGAAGGCGGCCGCAACGGCGGCGCGGGTGGTGGGGATGGAGCGAAACCAGGCGGGTACGGTGGTGGCGACGGCGGCGAAAACGGCGGCGGCGGCGAGGGCGGCGGCGATGGTGGCGGCGGGGACGGAGGAGGCGGGCTTGGAGGCGGCGGGGACGGCGGCGGCGGACTCGGTGGCGGCGGCGAGGGCGGCGGCGGTGAGGGTGGCGGCGGCGAGGGTGGAGGCGGAGAAGGCGGAGGCGGAGAGGGCGGCGGCGAGGGGGGTGGCGGCGAAGGTGGTGGCGGAGAGGGAGGAGGCGGCGGGACAGCGGCGCTAGGGACGATGAGTGCTGCGGCGGAGAGAAGATAGAGAACCACGCCGCTTTTGCGCACCATTTTGACTGCAACACACGCGAGAGCGGCGGATTAGCGGCGCCGGTCGGGCGAAATAAGGAGAGAGCGACGCGGGCGGCGTGCGGAAGGGGACGGGCGGAGAGGGGAGCGGGGAGCGGGGCGGGCGGGCGATGCGTGCCGTTGGGCAGGAAGATCGGCACGCCGTACTTGGACTTTCCTTTGGCGAGCTGGAACTTTGGGATCCAGTTGCCAAAGCCTGCGGTGAGGTTGAGAAGGGTGGGGGGGGGGGGGGCTCCCGTGCTCGTGGCCTCACTGGGTGGCGACCCAAGGGCGGCGGAGGGTGCGAGTTTTGTGCGGTGGTCAAAGGAGCGGCTGGCGGTGCAGCTCTGACCGTATGACTGCTCGTGCAGCGCTGCGCCGCCGGCAGGGTAGTTGGAGCCGGGGGAAAGGGGCTTGGCCTTGCCGGGCGTCTGCATTGCGGTGGGGTTCATGACGGCGGTATTGTACCCACGCGTGGCGCGAGTGTAGTCCACCGCACCCGCCGGCGACTTCTTGCCGTTGACCGTGCGCGAGACCTGTGCGAGCGTTCGAGCAGGAGGCGCAATGAGAGGTGGTGAGGTGGCGGCGAGAGCGGGAGGTGCTGATGCGAGAGTGAGATTGTGGCGTCGTCGGGCGCGGCTACGGCTCGGGCGGCGCAGGGGAGGTTCTGGCCGCACCTTCTTGAGCTGCTTCCCTCCCTCGGCGCCGACGCCGCGGTCAGGCGCGGTGGCGGCGGCCAGGTTCTTGAAGAAGTTCATGCTCACGTCGGCGCGCTAGGCGGCGGGGGCGAGGTCGAGGCGGAGGCCCGCGTGCGGGACGAGGGCCGAGGAGAGCGCACGATACCCTTGGTTGGACCAATTGGCCCAGGGGATATTGCATCACGGATATTTTGCCTGACCAGCCGCCGGAGAGACCAACCCTCCGAGACCTCGCTGCAGACTCCACTGGGGTGCGAGTTAATGCGCGGTTGGGGGGGCCTGAAAAGGGGAACTCCCTCTCTCCCCACCCCGAGGACCTCTGCCCAAGCTGATGGTGCCCAGCCCAGAGGGCCTCAGGGACTGTAGAGTCACACCTAGGAGAGGATTGATTGATAGGAGAGGGGGTCGTAGCTCACACCTTGCAAGGAGAAAAACCCGGAGCGACCTTTCAAGGCAATACCGCAGTGCTACGGCCCCAAATGACGTGTGAGTGTTAGAGTTGTTTGGTATTGCTAAAAATCTCTCTCTCTCTGCCCCGTCTACAGCTCATACAGCGTCACCGGACAGGTGGGCTCTATCCTGCTCCTGACAAGGGACACGACAGGCTCGCAGCGCGGAGCACGGTGGAATCCCAACTCCACTGGCGGTCTCATCTCAGTCTAGCGACCTTCCTCCGGCTTCTCACCGGCAGTCTCTCACTACCACGGGCACACTGACACAGGGGTGGCAGGGGCGGTGGCATGAGTCTCCCACATACTATGCGGGCCTTACTAGAGGTGCGGCCTGCGCGTGTCCTCGCCCTTGGGAAGGTCTTGAGGGGGGGGGGGAAGGGGCTGTGTGTCTGTGCATGCATGCATGTGTGTGCGCTGGCGAGCGCCGTCGGCAGCGCGCGACCGCCACCCAAAAGCGGAGGTACATCAGGAGCCGCAGCCGGCCTGCTTATCAACCCCGCAGCCGCGGTGGCGCGACCGGACCACGGTTCGCTCCAGGCGCCTTTTGGCCCCGTTCGAATCGTGGTTGGCGCGCGCCTCGCGGAGCGACGCGTGGCGCGCGACGCGCGCGCGTGCGCGTGCGCGCCCAGCCGAGCCGTATGCCGTATGCCGTCTGCCGTCTGCCGTCTGCCGTCTGCCGTCTGCCGTCGGCCGTCGGCCGCCGGCCGCCGCCGCCGGCCGCCGGCGAGCGCTCGCCTTTTGCGCGACGCGCAGTGTGGACGCGCGCCGCCCAGCGCCGGACGTGCCGGAGCCGGTCCGGCGCGCGCGCGGGCGGCCAGCGCCTGTAAACAGACAGCCGACTGTGAGCTCTGTGTCTTGTGTTGCCAACAATACACCTACAACCAGTCAAGCAGTTGGCAACACAAGACACAGTCGGCCTCCTTGGGTGAACCCATGTCATCGCATTCGCCCTGGGACCCAGCGCTGACTTCTGACTGTCGTTGCTGTCTATCCCTTTCTCGACTGTCTGTGCTTGTGCGTCTTGGGTCCGGGGTTGTGTTGATGGTGAAGTGGCAGATCCACCTGGACCTCCAGTGTCCGCACAGCAAGAGGGTCTTCGACCAGCTCGACGACCTCAAGGCTGCCTTTGGGGACGAGTACGAGATCTCGGTCGTGCTGACCGCGCTGCCCTTTCATCACAACGCCTTCTACGCC
>NW_005200629.1:0-3560 GCF_000372725.1 Emiliania huxleyi CCMP1516
GGGGGGGGGGGGGGCGTCGCGCAGTCTGAAGCGTCTGAAGGAGGGGGAATGTGTGATGTATGGTCTTCTACGGAGGGAGGAGCGGCGGAGCGGGCGGCGGGGGACGATCGATCGGCGACGCCCTCGTCGTGTGCGGCGGTGCTTTACGGACTATGCCCTCAATACGAACAAACGTGAGCTCCTCAGGCAGGAGCGGCAAAACGTGATCGATCGAAGAGAATGGGGGAATGCAGCCAGCACCACTTTTTTCTTTTTGTTGCCTAGGGGTTGGGTTGGCGCGCCCCCGCTCTTTTCACTTTTGTGATTCTCGTCGGTCGTTTCGGCCGAGGGCCGTGTCGGTGCCCGTGTCGCGTGAGGACGCGTGTCCTGTGCTTTATCGCACAGCCGGCACAGTGCACAGACGCGATAAAAATTCTCTCGTCTCAGAGAGTTTGACCGTTTACATGTATTGTCGGGACGTTACCGCGCGCACACACGCGCACGCACGCACGCCCCCAGGGAGTCGGCCGGCGCGAAGCGACGACCGCCGAGCTTTAGGTCGCCGACATCCAGCCGGAGCTGCGAGTCCACACGGAAGCCTCTAGGGCGAATTCACTGGGACAGGATTTCGCAGAGACTACCTCATTTGCTGCTCCCCCCATGAAGGGGGGTTTGTGTGGGAAGCCAAGGGAGGTTAATGGCTTCCCACATTTGTGATGGGTCGAAATCGGCCCGCATTGATGGTCGAATCGGTGTAACGAATCGAGAGAGAGAGACGCGAGGGCCCAAGAGGCCCGTGGGCTCGCCTGCAGAGCGTCTCTCTCTTGCCATTCTGCTTGTCTGTTTTGTGGCCTCTTCTCTCGTCTGTCGGTGTTTTGTTGGGGTTGGAAGGGGTTGGCACGGGGGTGGAAGGCCACCTCCAGAAGCAACAGCAACGTGTTCGAGCGTCAACCATATTCGTCGTCGGGAAGTGGTTCCGATACGTGATTCTGGTAGGCTGGAACACGCTGACGGTAAAGAGGCCGCAACGCATGGGCTTAGCGGATCTCTCAAGGAGATCGCTACAGCACGGAGCAGCGTCAAGGGAGCTGGCAGAGGTTGGAGCGACTGCGATGTGGAGGCAGAGCCAATACTTGCTCAAGTTAGTCTTGACGCTGCGGACGACAGGATTTGCTGGGGCGGCATCACGCCGCCTGGCATGTCTCGGCGCGGCGCCGAGGCACAGAGCCGCTGCGATGCAGCGGCGGCAAGGCACGGCGGCGAAAGCACCATCGCCGGGCAGTCTCGGGGTGGCGTGGAGGGCCACTCGAGCTCTGCCGGCGGTGCGGCCGCCGCTCACGGGCACGCGACGCGAGGAGGCGTCGCCGAGGGCGTCGACGAGGCGCTCGACGAGGCGCGGCCGCGGGCCGGGTCCTCTCGGAGCCGCGGAGGCGCCGCTGCAGGCGGCGGCGGCGAGAGCGAGGTCGGCAGGCAGAGCGGCTGTGGCGGTGAGGGCCATGCGGGCTCTGCTGCCGGCTCGCTCGCCTCTCTCGAGGATGCGACGGCCGGGACAGCCGTCGCTGCAGCCGGCGGCACCGCGCCGCCTGACGAGCCGCGTCCGTGGACAGCGGCGAGCACCCGCTGCTGGGCGAGGGCAGCGGCGCAAGTTGGCGTCGATGGCGCCGTCGCCGCAAAGCGTGATCGAGATCGCTTTGGCGGAGGCGCGAGCGACGCGGTGCACGACGAGGGGGCGGGCCTCGTCTCGGTGGGCGGCGGCGGGCCGCCTGGCATGTCTCGGCTCGGCGCCGAGGCACAGAGCCGCTGCGAGGCAGCGGCGGCAACGCGCGGCGGCGGAGGCACCATCGCCGGGCAGTCTCGGGGTGGCGTGGAGGGCCACTCGAGCTCTGCCGGCGGTGCGGTCGCCACGCACGGGCACGCGACGCGAGGAGGCGTCGCCAAGGGCGTCGACGAGGCGCTCGACGAGGCGCGGCCGCGGGCCGGGTCCTCTCGGAGCCGCGGAGGCGCCGCTGCAGGCGGCGGCGGCGAGAGCGAGGTCAGCAGGCAGAGCGGCTGTGGCGGTGAGGGCCATGCGGGCTCTGCTGCCGGCTCGCTCGCCTCTCTCGAGGACGCGACGGCCGGGACAGCCGTCGCTGCAGCCAGCGGCACCGCGCCGCCTGACGAGCCGCGTCCGTGGACAGCGGCGAGCACCCGCTGCTGGGCGAGAGCAGCGGCTCAAGTCGGCGTCGATGGCGCCGTCGCCGCAAAGCGTGATCGAGATCGCTTTGGCGGAGGCGCGAGCGACGCGGTGCACGACGAGGGGGCGGGCCTCGTCTCGGTGGGCTGCGGCGGGCCGCCTGGCATGTCTCGGCTCGGCGCCGAGGCACAGAGCCGCCGCGAGGCAGCGACGGCAAGGCGCGGCGACGGAGGCACCATCGCCGGGCAGTCTCGGGGTGGCGTGGAGGGCCACTCGAGCTCTGCCGGCGGTGCGGCCGCCACGCATGGGCACGCGACGCGAGGAGGCGTCGCCGAGGGCGTCGACGAGGCGCTCGACGAGACGCGGCCGCGGGCCGGGTCCTCTCGGAGCCGCGGAGGCGCCGCTGCAGGCGGCGGCGGCGAGAGCGAGGTCAGCAGGCAGAGCGGCTGTGGCGGTGAGGGCCATGGGGGCTCGGCTGCCGGCTCGCTCGCCTCTCTCGAGGACGCGACGGCCGGGACAGCCGTCGCTGCAGCCGGCGGCACCGCGCCGCCTGACGAGCCGCGTCCGTGGACAGCGGCGAGCACCCGCTGCTGGGCGAGAGCAGCGGCTCAAGTCGGCGTCGATGGCGCCGTCGCCGCAAGGCGTGATCGAGATCGCTTTGGCGGAGGCGCGAGCGACGCGGTGCACGACGAGGGGGCGGGCCTCGTCTCGGTGGGCGGCGGCGGGCCGCCGAGCATGTCTCGGCTCGGCGCCGAGGCACAGAGCCGCTGCGAGGCAGCGGCGGCAACGCGCGGCGGCGGAGGCACCATCGCCGGGCAGTCTCGGGGTGGCGTGGAGGGCCACGCGAGCTCTGCCGGCGGTGCGGCCGCCACGCACGGGCACGCGACGCGAGGAGGCGTCGCCGAGGGCGTCGCCGAGGCGCTAGGCGAGGCGCGGCCGCGGGCCGGGTCCTCTCGGAGCCGCGGAGGCGCCGCTGCAGGCGGCGGCGGCGAGAGCGAGGTCAGCAGGCAGAGCGGCTGTGGCGGTGAGGGCCATGCGGGCTCTGCTGCCGGCTCGCTCGCCTCTCTCGAGGACGCGACGGCCGGGACAGCCGTCGCTGCAGCCGGCGGCACCGCGCCGCCTGACGAGCCGCGTCCGTGGACAGCGGCGAGCACCCGCTGCTGGGCGAGAGCAGCGGCGCAAGTCGGGGGCCATGCGGGCTCTGCTGCCGGCTCGCTCGCCTCTCTCGAGGACGCGACGGCCGGGACAGCCGTCGCTGCAGCCGGCGGCACCGCGCCGCCTGACGAGCCGCGTCCGTGGACAGCGGCGAGCACCCGCTGCTGGGCGAGAGCAGCGGCTCAAGTCGGCGTCGATGGCGCCGTCGCCGCAAAGCGTGATCGAGATCGCTTGGCGGAGGCGCGAGCGACGC
>NW_005200628.1:0-2074 GCF_000372725.1 Emiliania huxleyi CCMP1516
TTACACTGCGGGCACCAGTTTGAATGCTGTCGCCAGTTTTCTACGCACTCCTTGTGCATCACGTGCCCGCAGTTGAGCGCGTGCAGGCTGGTGTCGCCGAGCTCTTCATAGCACACGATGCAGCACGGGTCGACGTCGCGGCCGGTGCGCGCGAGCAGATCCTTGAGAGCCGTCGCGGCGTCCGCTGGTGCACTCGGATCTTGGAAGTTGACCAACTGCGTGAGGGCGCCTTGTTCGGCGCCAATGTCGCCGCTCATGCGTGCAAATGTCAGCGCCTCCCCCAACACCGCGCGCGTCTGCGCCGCCTTCTCTCCGCCGGCGCGGTAGTACTCCGAAACGGCGGCTCGCACGCCGCCAAAGTTGATCAGCGTCGAGGCGATCTGACGGTGTGCCTCGGCGAGGCACGACACGTGATTGGGCTCGCGCGTGCCGATGACGCTGCGCAGCTTGAGGCTCTCGCGACGCAAGGCCACTGCGCGCTCAAGCTGCAACACGGCGACAGTCGTGAGGCCCATGCTGAAGTACGCGCGGCCGAGCGCCGAGCGTGTCACCGCCTCAGCCTTCACCAACGCGCACCGCTGCAGAGCGATCGCGGCACGGTACTCCTCATAGGCCACCGGCGGGTCGGCAGCTGCACGGACTGCTACCTGGTCGGGGCAAGGCTCGCCCTCCAGCGTGAGGTCCAACTCGTCAATCTGCTCTGCCTTGACCTGCTCGCACAGAGCGAGCCCAGCCTCGAGCTCCTTCTTCGCCTCCGTAACAGCTACCCAATGTTCCATGATGCTGCCACCTTTTGGGGGCCTCGCTCGAAGATGCAAATGCTCTTACTGCATGCACCATGCGGGCCAATGCCAGAGCCATACTATCTGGTGGTGCCGCTGGCGGCCAAAGTCCCGGGCATGCTCACGGGATCGGAGGCAGCGAAGGCGCTTGATTCCAAAGTTTTTGCTCGCCACGCGCATTCCTCCAAAGGCAGGCCATCGTGCGCAAGGCTTTTGGCTGGACGAAGGCAGCACCAACCCGCACACCTCGACATTCGTCACTAATGTCCGTTCTCCAGATCGTGTCGCCAAATTACTCGATCAAATATTTGACTTGATGCACGCACAGCCCATGCCCGATCACTCACATGAGACCAAAGCGTTCGCCGGCCGAGGACGAGCGCCACAGCCTTTAGAGTCTGCTCTCCCATGCGCGTAACCACTGGGTCTGATGTGGGTCTGGGGTGGCGGCGCACTCCCAGAAGAGCGCCCCCACGTGCTCGCCGAGCGGGTGGCGCAGGAAGCGCCGCACGTTCGCCAGATACTCTCCGGTCACGTCGGGGTGGTCCAGCGAGGCCCAGCCGGCGTGAGGAAAATTTGCATGCCCCGCTCCTCCTCCATCCGCTCCAGCTCTTGCCGGCGGAGGAGCTCGGGCAGCATCGCCTCGGAGCCGTCGGCGCGCAGGAATTCGGCGCAGAGCAGCTTGATGGCGCCCGAGCGGAGGACGGCGACCAGAGGGTCGTCGAGGGCCGCCAGCAGCGGGATGCCCTTGCGGTCAGCGGCGGAGGGAGATGCTGGCTTGCTGGCAGCATAGCCCTTCTCCTCATCCTCGGCATCGTCGTCAAAATCTTGCTTGCTGACCGGCTGCTTCTCCGACGTCAGCTGCTTCTCCGGCATCAGCTGCCTCTCCTGTGCGGCTGCGCGAGCTGCTCTCTCTGCTCCTCTTCCAGCTCGTCCGGTTTGCTCTCGCCGCAGCCCATGGTGCATGGGCGTGTGAGCCGCTAGGGCGTGTCAGCAATCGTGCCTTTTATCGCGCGGCAGGCAATTTCTTTTTCCCGAGTGTTAGATAGCCGCGAGTTCGTCATCTCTCTCGCGTCCACCCATACCCCATGTACCGCGTTGGTGTCCAGTCCGAGCCTGACTCGGTTCTTCAGGACTTCACCTTCCTTCCTACACACATAAGACATATATGCGGTCGTTTTTGAGAGCGCGTTCGTTTTTTGTCCGGTACCGGTTGTCGCAGTCGCAACACACACACACCACCGCACCTACTTGTTCTCTTGAATATTCTCTATGAACAATTCGAGCAGTCT
>NW_005200628.1:3278-4753 GCF_000372725.1 Emiliania huxleyi CCMP1516
GTGGGGAGGTGTGGGGAGGTGTGGGGAGGTGTGGGGAGGTGTGGGGAGAGGTGGGGAGAGGTGGCGAGAGATGGCGAGATATAGGGAGATCTGGTGACTGCTGAAGTGTCCCTGTAGTGTCCCTGAAGCGTCCCTGAAGCGTGCCGGAAGTGTCCCTGAAGTGTCCCTGAAGCGTCCCTGAAGCGTCCCTGAAGCGTCCCTGAAGCGTGCCGGAAGTGTCCCTGAAGTGTCCCTGAAGCGTCCCTGAAGCGTGCCGGAAGTGTCCCTGAAGTGTCCCTGAAGTGTCCCTGAAGCGTCCCTGAAGTGTGCCGGAAGTGTCTCGGAGGTGTCTCGGAGGCGGGCTCACCTAATACGCCCCCCACACGCTCCATATCTCCCCTCTCCCCATATCTCCCCATATCTCCCCTCACCTGATACGCCTCCCACACGCGCTCCTCCATAGGGAGATATGGGGAGATGTGGGGAGATGTGGGGAGATATGGACACCTGATACGCCTCCCACACGCGCTCCTCCATAGGGAGATATGGGGAGATGTGGGGAGATGTGGGGAGATATGGACACCTGATACGCCTCCCACACGCGCTCCTCCATAGGGAGATGTGGGGAGATGTGGGGAGATATGGACACCTGATACGCCTCCCACACGCGCTCCTCCATAGGGAGATATGGGGAGATATGGGGAGATATGGGGAGATGTGGGGAGATATGGACACCTGATACGCCTCCCACACGCGCTCCCCCATAGGGAGATATGGGGAGATGTGGGGAGATGTGGGGAGATATGGACACCTGATACGCCTCCCACACGCGCCCCTCCATAGGGAGATATGGGGAGATGTGGGGAGATGTGGGGAGATATGGACACCTGATACGCCTCCCACACGCGCTCCTCCATAGGGAGATATGGGGAGATGTGGGGAGATGTGGGGAGATGTGGGGGGAGATATGGACACCTGATACGCCTCCCACACGCGCTCCTCCATAGGGAGATATGGGGAGATGTGGGGAGATGTGGGGAGATATGGACACCTGATACGCCTCCCACACGCGCTCCTCCAGCATCACCGGGAGAAGCTTCAGCTCGTCCTCCGCCTGCGCGCGCCGGGAAGGGAAGGGTCAGGGACACTGGCACACTTCTCCACACACACGAGGTGGGAAAGGCCAAGGGCCAGGCGGCCCTCGCGACTCCTAAGGGTAAGGTACACTTCTCCACACACACGAGGTGGGAAAGGCCAAGGGCCAGGCGGCCCTCGCGACTCCTAAGGGTAAGGTACACTTCTCCACACACATGAGGTGGGAAAGGCCAAGGGCCAGGCGGCCCTCGCGACTCCACGCCCAGAGGCCACGGCCAGCACTCGGTGTCTCACGAGCGCTTGGGGGAGGCGGCAGTGAGGGTGACGGTGGCGCGGGTGAGAGCGAAGGTGGTGGAGGGGAGGGGGGGCGGCGGTGGGGCGGACGGCGGCGGTGTGCGCCT
>NW_005200627.1:0-1231 GCF_000372725.1 Emiliania huxleyi CCMP1516
GGAAAACGAGGCAGGGCACCGCCGTCCGCCGCCGTCGGATCGCGTCCTTGCCGGTGTGGGTGGCGTCGCCGGGAAACGACCCCGTCTCGGAGAGGTGGGCATTGCCTCGGAGGTCGGCCACGCGGAAGCCCAGCGCAGGCAAATGCGTCGACTCGTGGTGCCCGACGCCGGCACGCTCCAGCGCCCAGCGAGCCAGCTCGCAGTAGTGGCTGTACGGGATGGTTTGCAGCCGCGGGAGGCTCTCGCGCGCCGCGAGCTGCGCCTCGGACGGGCCGCGCGAGATGTAGGACCGGAGCAAGCCAAAAGCCTTGGAAGCCATTTTAAGAGCGGTGGCGGTGGCAGGGCCCGGGCTCCTCAGGGGGCTGTCCACTTGGCCCCGGGGCCGCTCTGTGTACCCGGGTATCTCGAGACCTTGAGAGAAGGCCGCCCGCAGGGCCCAACTCAACAATTGGCTTTCTTTTGGCGGGCTAGTCTGTCCACACTGGCTGGCCCCTCCCAGATAGGTAGGGAGGTTGGTCTTGTTTCGCCCAAAAGGGCCCTGCAATAGGTAGGTACTATTTTCATCTTTTTTCGCTTCGCTGCGCGGCCTGGGGATAGGTAGGTAGTTGCTGTGCAAAAGGGTGGGGAGCCGCGGCGGCGCCGCAGGCGCGGGCGCGCAGTGGAAGCACGCTAGCCATACGTGTTCACGCAGAGAAGCTGACGGTCGGGGTCGTGACGGCTCGAGGGTGCGCACACTAGCGGCCGGACGCCTCACCCGCGGACGCCTCACCCGCACGCGCACCCTCCAACATCGCCGCCGAGCCCAAACGCCCTGCCGTCAATCTCTGGGCCCAAAATCAGCCAAATTTTAGGCCAAATCGGCAAAATGCCGAGAATTTTGTTTGCGGAGAACCCCCGTGTATACCTGGAACTTACCCTGCGACCGCCTGGGTATTTTGTCGATTTTGCCTCAGATTTTGCCCCAGACCAGCTCTCAGACTCAGGGAAACTCGCGAGTTTCCAGAATGGAGCACCAAACACCCTCCTGTTTTCCCTGGAAATTTCCGGAAACGCAAAGTGCTGGGGACGACCCTCTGTTTTCCTTTTTGTTTTCCGGAAAACCTGCTCTAGCCCAAGCGCCGAACCGCCGCGGGGCTCACGTGCGCATGTACATGTTGGGAGACTGAACTCTGATATGGGTCAAAAGCATAGATAGATCGTCAATCGACGCGTCGCGCCTTTGCCGATCCGC
>NW_005200627.1:5402-7719 GCF_000372725.1 Emiliania huxleyi CCMP1516
GGCGGCGGCGTGGATGGAGGTGAAGGCGGCAGCGGTGATGGCGGCGGTGGCGAGGGCGGCGGTGAGGGCGGCGGTGGCGATGGCGGCGGCAAGGGCGGCGGGCTCGGTGGCGGTGGTGTGGGTGGCGGCGGCGAGGGTGGAGGTGGCGTGGGTGGCGGCGGCGAGGGCGGAGGTGGTGAGGGCGGCGGTGGCGACGGTGGCGGCGCAAGCGGAGGGCTATTGTGCACCACGATGTAGACGTTTGAGAAGAAGAACACCTGCGGGGCCGACTGCGACTGCAGCGCACGTCGTCTTTGCCTTGCTCCCTCGAGCTCAAGATCGAGGTCTGCACCCGTTCTGTTGAGCGCCTCAAGGCAGAGTAGATAGGTTCCCGCTGGCTCATGCGTGTGGATGGGCGACTCGAAATCGTCCGTGTCTTCCCCTGGGTTGGTCAGAACAAGGTCACTGAGAAGCACATACGTTCCAGACCCGGCCGGTTCCTCTTTTCTCTCCACGAGACCGCCGTGGTCTTCGGTGACGCCGTCCCATGCGCCATCGACCCGATTCCCAAAGCTGTTTGTGATCGAGAAGGCCGACTGCCCCGAACGCTCAAAGCAGTAGCAAAGTCCGGTTTGGTCAGTCGCACTTGGCGGTCGAGGCGTTTCTTCCTTGCGACCTTCTTGATTCCCAGTTGGTCGTTGCTCAGCTTACATTTTGCCTGCTCGCTACCCTTGAGCTCCGAACAGTCTTCAAGAGCGCGTACAGCCATCATCAAGTTCTTGCCTCGGAGCCTAGTGACGACTTGCAAGCCACCGATGGTCTCCCGCACGGTTTCAGACAAACGTCGAGAAGAATGGTCCACCTCGTCGACGGTCATGTTGAACATCTCAGCGTCATCGTTGAGGCCCTCGTACGCCGACGCAAAGTCAAAGACGAGGCGCGAGGAATCGACGTCAAGGAAGCTCTTATCGATTCCAATAGTGCAAAACGTGGTGTTGCTGAGCGAGTCGCCATCGGCGCACAAGTCCTCAGCGTCCAAGTCGTGATTGAAGTTGACGTACGAGTCGCCCGCCTCGTCGTAATCAACGATGTGTATGTGCGGGTTGCAGTACAGGCCGCTAGTTGGCCCAGGCTCCAAGCACGTAAACTCGTCGCAGTCAACGATCGAGTTCCCGGAGGGGAAGCTGGTGACGTTGAAGCCGGTCTTGACGTAAACGGCAATCCCGTCCAGCTCAGCACCCGTGGGTAGCATGGGCGAGGGTGGTGGTGCGTTATGGTGAGGAGGCGGCGGCGATGGCGGCGGCGGTGACGGAGGTGGTGGGTACGGCGGCGGTGGGGACGGCGGCGGCGGCGACGGTGGCGGCGAGGGCGGTGGGGACGGCGAGGGTATGAGACCCTGGCAGAAGAGGAGCCCGTCCGGCGCAGTCCTCGGAATTAGCTGGCCGAGCTCGTCGGGCCTCTGGCAGTAGTCGTGCTCGTAGAAGATGTCGGTGATGAAGTCACGGGCCGCGCAGAACTTGACGTGCATGAAGTCGCGGTTCTGCTCCTCTCTCGACAGCCCCAGGCACGCCCTGTCGTACACCGCCTGCGCCTCTGGGTCGGGCGGCAAGAGCAGCGCCTGCACCTCGGGCGACTGGCGGTCGTAGTGGTCGCACATGTCGATCGGCGCCAGCCACACCGGCCGGAACTCGGGGTCGTCGCACGCGCACTCGCCGTCGCGCGTGCGTGGCCGCTGCACCGGCCAGGAGCTGTTGGGCTGGCTGATCGCGGCGTAGAAGGTGTTGACGCTGTCGAGCGCCGTCGCCGAGGAGTTGGCCAGCGCATCGTAGTCGAAGAAGATATTGCAGGGGCAGTCTGCCGCCTCGTTGCTCTGCGTGGTCCCGACCGGGCCGATGTCGGTGCCGCACATCAAGGCGCCGTCGCGGGCGAGGCGCGGGTAGAGCTGGAAGCTGTTGGATTTGTCGGGCACGCAGTACTCCTTGCTGGCGAGGAAGTAAAGGTCGCGCACAAAGGCGGGCGTGGCGCACAGCCGGACGTGGTGGTAGTACTCGTTGAACTGCTCGCCCGGTGCAAAGGCGTTGCAGGCGCGCTCGTACGCCTGCTGCAGCTGTCCCGAGCCGCCAACGAGCGCTTCTCGCTGCGTCGCAGTCTGGTTGTCGAACCAGAAGCACAGGTCGAGGGCGGCGAGCCAGACGGGGCGGTCCTCGGCGCTCTCGCACGCGCAGCCCCACGCCGGGTCGTAGACGGGGAGGCTGAGCGGCCAGGCTGAGCTGGTCTGAAGGGTGTAAAAAAGCGCGTTGGTGGAGTTGAGGAACGTGGGCGAGCTCGCGAGGCCGCG
>NW_005200626.1:0-1994 GCF_000372725.1 Emiliania huxleyi CCMP1516
CCACCTAGGTTTGGGACATAACTGCTTTCGTGCCATCTGCAGACATCGTGCTGATGAACTGGCCCGCCACCACGTTAAAGGCCGCCTTGACCTTGTAGATGGTGCCGGAGATGGGGCACATGCCAGCGTCCGTGACGAATCTGAACATCATCAGGAGGGGTCGGCTCGTGCACAGTGCTGTGTGTCTCCATACTACGCCTAGCCATCGCACTTGGTCACAGGCCCAATCTCCGATTTGATGGAGCCGCTGGGATCCTCCCCCTCCATGTAGTCGTAGGCGTCAGCGACAAGCTTTGTGAGTGGAAAGCCAGGCCCCTCGTAGGGCCCTTTGACGAGCGTCGGGACACCCTTGCTTACTGTGTACCCCATCTCCCCCGGGGCCAGAGAAATCGACATGGTGCTGGGATGCCTCGACAGGCGTACGCTGCTTTTTCCAGACCCGCGTCCGTCGGCCGATTTCAACTTTCGCAGTGACTCCAAATACCAGCCCAAATCGTAGTACAAAAGCAGCGCCGTTTTGGGGCACGTTCAAGTGGGCACGGGAAGATGCGACGGGGGCGCACCCCTGGAGGGTGCGGCACACGCACGCCTTGAATTGGGGGTGAGTGAGGGCTGCTCCTTCCTTCCTCCTACTACTTAGAAAGAACAAACAAAACTCTCTCTCTACTTGGGGGTTCCCAGAACATGTACAACCTCATTCGGAGTCTGGACTCGCAGACCATGGCCGTTACATATACCTCGCTTTCGTAATTTTTTTGGACGTCTTACGCTTCTCCCGCCCTTCTACCCCTCTCTTGTCTTTTGCTGCTGCTGCTGCTGCTGCTGCGGCTGCGCGCGCCGCGACGTGCGCTGCGAGCGCTGCGACCGCGACGCCCGCTCGCGCGCAGCCGACCTCTCGTCCTGCGGAGGATTCTGGCGAGAGCGCAGCCAGCGCTCGGACGAGGGCTCGAGCTGACGCTTGCTTGCGGGCTTCTCGACCATCGTCCGAAAATGCTACCGGCCGCAGCCGGCCGGGTCCAAAAAAACCCTTTCTCCTTAAACCGGACCCTTTTCTCTTACCCCCATTCCTCTTCTCCCTTTTTTTTGCTTAGTAAAGCAAGAAAGAATTTAACAAAAACAAAGAAAGAAATCAAGAAAACAGACACAACCCAAGGGAGGGATGGGAGGACGGCACGCCGCCACCACACAGAAACAAAACACACAGGGATCTTTAAGGCGACAAAAACAAACAACTCTCCCAGTGCGCGCCAGTCAGTCCCGTGCCGCCGTGCCCACCCAATGAGTGAGTGACACACACACACACACACACACTCGTGCGAGGGAGCTTTGGGTTGTAAAATTCTTTTTGCTCGATCGCCTCTGACTCGGGCCTGGCGAGTAGAGGCCCCGCCCACCCAGGGTACCCTCTCCGAGGACCCATTTGCCAAGACACCTCGGAGCCTGGCGAGGTACTCCCACGCGTGGCCCGGTTTTTTGTCTGGCCGAGTCAACCCGAGAGCCTCGGCGAGACTGCGTCAGCTGTTCCCACAGCAGGCTGGAAGTACCTCGCCAGCTCGGAGCGTGCGTGTGCCTCTGCTCGCCAGGACTCGGGCGCGAGGGGGCGTTCGGTCGACGTCGCCGGCAGTCGAGGAGCCGACTCGTTCCTTGTGCTCGCCAGCCGCTGCGACGCGAGATCATGGAGGTGACCGGCCGCGACACCGGTAACATTCCCCGCCAGCCTGTCGTTATCGACGAGATCGCAGGCGTGGCCCTCCCATCAGCCCTTTCGTCCCTACGAAATTTCTACAGTTCTGGCGCAGCGAGCAACTTCCGAGTGTATCTGGATGAGACCTGCCACCCAAACTGGAGGACTGACTGGGCCGGGCCGCAGGGTCGGGTGCCTCGCAACGACCAGCTGTGGTGGCCGAGCAAGTATGCGGCGCAGGGATTCATTCCACACATGCTGGAGAACAGCCCCTTTGTCACATCAGACTGGCGCGAGGCTAATGCATCTG
>NW_005200626.1:3219-4773 GCF_000372725.1 Emiliania huxleyi CCMP1516
GCACGGCGCGCGATGCAGTACCACTTGAGCGGCTACAGCGGCCGAGGGATGCTGCCGCTGCTCCTTCACCAGATGCACGAGCGGGTGAGCGGCCCGCCCCCACGACCGCTCGCCCTCGCCCTTCACGACGATGTCGACCTAGACCACAACTACTCGGGAAGCACCCCCTCTGGCCAGCCGAAGCGCACGGGCGTCGTTCACTCAACGTACGCGATCGGCGGTCTCAACGGTACACGCTGGACGTGCAGCACTCCAAAGGGCCCCCGCCTGTGTAGTTGCAAGCCCCAGGCCACCCAGGGCACGGATGATCGCTTTCCTCGCACTACCACCGGTGTGAGCAAGCCGGGACATTCGCGTTGGAGCCATGGATCATGACACGGTTTAAAGCTTTATGGAAAGCGCTTATTTGTGCAGAGTAAAAAATAGTAAATAGTAATCGAATACACACGCGAGTAGATGAGTTAGATCGAGAATAGGGTAGCGAAATAATATCGAATATACCCGACCCCAGGTTGCCAGGACGCCCCAGGTCGCAGGAGACCCGACCCCTACGCTCTGCCTCTCACGTCCCCGCTACCCCCGGGGGCTCGGCACCTCGGAGCTCGGTCCTCGCCCTCCCCCATATCCTACAGTGCAATGCAGCTGTAATAATGTGGAGAAAAAATTAATGTCAGTCAGTGAGGGTCTGAGGTCTGAGCACCCCCCGCCCCCCGCCCGCCGCCGTACGCGTCCGTGCGTGACCTATTTATTATCTAGACCTATTCCCGCATATGCGACCCTACGCTAAGTTTTCTCCGATACCTCTGTATGTTTCCGCCCGGCCCTCTAGCGCCGCGCGCTGGCCCTGGCTGCGTCCCCGCGCGGCCTGCCCGATGGCGTGGCGCCCGCCCTCCACCCACCTCCCCGCGCGGGGCCGCTCCGGAGCGACCCGGCCGCCCTCCGACCCCACTGCCATAGCCCATACTACTATCCTTCAACAGTAGCGTGCACCGTTGCCGCGTTTCCCCGCCCGCGCCGCAACGCTTGCCCCCCTCGCTCGCCTGGCGCGCGAAGGCGTGAGATGGAGCGGCCGTGCAGGCGGTAAATTGGGCACCGACCGCTTTTCGCGGTTCACACGAGATTTCTCCGATCCTTGTTCGACAAGTCCTGGCGAGGTACTCCCACGCGCCCACGCCTCTCGGGGTTTTAGTCTGGCCGAGTCCGAGAGGCTGGGGCGAGCCTTGGCGAGCAGCGTTTAGCTGTTCCCACAGCGGCGTGGGAGCCCGCGATTCTTCTGTCGCACAGCGGCCACAAGAGGTGGCCTGGAGTCGCCCATGAGAGGGTCACGCATGAGGGAGGTCGCCGCACTCCTGCCGATATTGCTGCATGGCGCCTGCGCCCTTCACGCCACGCCGAGCCTGCACCATCCACGTTCTACTTCCGCTATGGCTAGACGTTTGGATCGCCTCCCCCATTCGCTCTCTCTCTTGCACATGCGCTCGGAAGATGACCCGCTCCTCATATCGTCGGAGGTCTCCGTCATCTTTGCGTATGCATTTGCGCGTGCACTGTGCA
>NW_005200625.1:0-1698 GCF_000372725.1 Emiliania huxleyi CCMP1516
GCCGCCCTCCACCTCGCCGTCGCCGCCGCCCTCCACCTCGCCGTCGCCGCCGGCGGCGGCCTCTCTCTCTGGGCCGTCGCCGCCGCCGCCCTCGCCTCCGTTTACGCCCGGAGTTCAGGACTACCCTTGCCTCAGCGATCTGACGGCAATCAGCTTTGCCTCGAGCTCTATAGCCGACGACAACTTTGCCGGCCGAACGTCTTCAACAGCGCCTTTCTCTACCCGTGTGGTGAACGTGGCCACGCACGACGGCCGCCAAATCGACCTCGTCTTCAACTCGCCGGATGGCGATCTCCCGCAATGCGACGACAACGATGCCACTTACGGTACCAACAATGGCAAGCATTGCAAGGTGAGCCTGGCCAGCGGCATCGGCAACTTCAGGGTAGGCCAGCCCGCAAACGTGTCGTACAAGGTGAGCTGGAACTTCGTGTACGCCAACGACAGCACGCCGGCCGTGCTCCCCAGATTTGCAATCACGTTCCTAGATATGGGGGCCGGGGAGTTTGTAGCCATCAACGACGGATCTTACGAGGCTGTGGCCTATGGCAGCCGGATCAACGGATCCACGCCGGCCGTAGAAAACTACGACGGCTGGGCGACGCAGTTCATCTCCGAACCTTCGGGGCAGACCATCGAAGACGTGACGGATCCGTTGAGCATGACCGAGGACCAGCAGTCGGGCACCATGCAGTTTATCTTCTCCAACACCGACCACTTCGTTGTCGAGCTTGGCAGGACGGGCACGCAAATCAAGTGCTGCACCAAGATCATGTTTACTGGCGCGAGCAACACGGGTGACTGGCCTTCGTGCGCCCCGCCGCCCTCTGCGCCGCCCTCGGCGCCGCCGCCCCTTCTTCCGGCGCCGCCGGCACTGCCACCGCCGCCCTGCGTCTGCTCGCTCTACTACGACCTGGAGCGCGGCCTCGCGAGCTCGCCCACCTTCCTTAACTCCACCAACGCGCTCTTCTACACCCTCCAGACCAGCTCCGCCTGGCCGCTCAGCCTCCCCGTGTACGACCCGGCGTGGGGCTGCGCGTGCGAGAGCGCCGAGGACCGCCCCGTCTGGCTCGCCGCCCTCGACCTGTGCTTCTGGTTCGACAACCAGACCGCGACGCAGCGAGAAGCGCTCTTTGGAGGCTCGGGACAGCTGCAGCAGGCGTACGAGCGCGCCTGCAACGCCTTTGCACCGGGCGAGCAGTTCAACGAGTACTACCACCACGTCCGCCTGTGCGCCACGCCCGCCTTTGTGCGCGAGATCTACTTCCTCGCCAGCAAGGAGTACTGCGTCCCCGAAGAAGCAACAGCTTCCAGCTCTACCCGCGTCTCGCCCGCGACGGCGCCATGATGTGCGGCACCGACATCGGCCCGGCCGGGGCCACGCAGAGCAACCACGAGGCGACCTGCCCCTGCAACATCTTCTTCGACTACGATGCGCTGGCCAACTCCTCGGCGACGGCGCTCGACAGCGTCAACACCTTCTACGCCGCGATCAGCCAGCCCAACTGCTCGTGGCCGGTGCGACGGCCTGGCTGCTCTTCTGCCAGGGTCTCATACCCTCGCCGTCGCCGCCGCCCTCGCCATCATTCCTTCCGGCACCACTCTCTTCGACGAGTTCTTAGCATACAATCCTGCGACCAATTCTGACAGGCGCGGCCTCTCTCACAGCAGACTAGCACGACAAGGGCGCGGACTGGC
>NW_005200625.1:3613-5460 GCF_000372725.1 Emiliania huxleyi CCMP1516
TGATGCGCGCCGAGCACCGGCTCCGCCCCCCTTCCCGCCGCCCTTCCCGCCAGGGCTCTCGCCGCCGCCGCCGCCGCCCTCAGCCTCACCCTCGAGCACCTGCTGCGAGCAGCCGGTCGACGCAGCGACTGGAAGGAGCTGGCTAGGCTTTAGCGTTATCGCGTTCCACACCGGCACGACCAACTCGGACCCAGCCATAAGATCGTACGCAAAGCTGTACTACTGTGGCATTGCAACGCCGGGGAGGATGCTCTACTACGGTACCACTCCTCAAACCTCCTGTCAAAGCACGGTGGTTGGTTCGCTCTCGACAGGGGCCGAGGCCTGCGCCCGCCGGACGGATGGCCTTGGAGGAGCGCCTATCGGGGGTGTACCCGCGTCGGGAAGTGAGTACCCGACAGATGGAGCTAACACCTACATGAACTCGTATCTTGATTGCCGGACCAACCGCCTCAACATCAGACAGAGCGAGTGCGTTGGCACAGACTGTTGGGCCAAGACTGGATTCACGCAGGCCGCGTTCCTGCAGTTTGCGAACTCGATCCAGAGGCACGACTGGACGAGCAGCGAACGGTGGTCTATCCAGATCTTCAACCAGGGGACGAGCGCAAGAAGGGTAACAAACGCGGATTGCCGGGCCGACGGCTCTTTTCTAAATCTCGTTGCCAATGGCTTCGTAGAGGACGACGAAGGCACACGCTGTCTCCTGGTCTTCACCGGCACGGGGACAATCACGGTAGCAGCAGAAGATTCAGATACTTCTGTTCCCGAAAAGCCTGCCTTTACGATCCTGGCGCCTCAGGCCACCGTCCAAATGGACGCCGACATAGGCTATTTCGATGGCGTCATCGTCGCCGACAAGCTCATCGCTACGGAGTCGAACGCCAGAGACATTCAGTTCCACGGAGACCTCTTCGACCAAGAGATCACGTGCGTTTGCGAAGACTCCGGTCGTCGAGATCGTCGCCGCGTGAGCGACGAGCCGTCGCCGCCCCTGCCGCCGCCGCCGTCGCCGCCGCCGCCGTCGCCGCCGCCGGTGCCGCCGCCGCCGCCGGTGCCGCCCTACCCCCCTGATGGGTGGCTCGACTGCGACTTTGAGTCGGACCTCTGCGGCTGGACTGACGCTGAGCCCGGCGACTACAACTGGACACGGACGAGCGGCCCCACCCCGACGAGAGCTGAGGCCACCTCCTCGTCCGAACTTACCGGACCCGCGTCGGCCGTCGAAGGGACGTACTACATCTACACCGAGGCATCGCCAGACAACTTCAACGCCCCATACGTGCTCGAGAGCCCGCGCTTCCAGCTCGCGCAGTCGGCCACCCTCTTCTTCTACTACCACCTGTTTGGCTCTTGCGTGGGCAACCTCACGCTCGCCGCCCTAGACGGCGGCACCTGGCAACCGCTTTGGCAAGACCCCTTCAGGTACAACGCAAGCACTCACACCGACGAGTGGTTCAAGGAGGAGCTTGTCCTACCATCGACGACGACGCAGCTGCGCTTCGAGGCGGTGACTGGCCCCTGCAACACCTCCGACATTGCGATTGACGACATCCACTTTGAGCGGTTCGCGCCTCCCATGAGCCCGGCACCGGCACCGCCTCCGTCGCCTAGTCCACCAACGCCGCCGGAGCCACCCCCACCCCCAAATGAGCCTCCGCCAGTTTCTCCGCCACCCTCGAACCTGCACCACGTTACCGAGCCCCATCGAGACCTTTAAGGGCACCTACGAGACCATGTATCTCACGATCGATGACAAATATTTTAGAATGAAGTTCATCTAGATGGGGCACTGGACCGTGCACAGCACAGAACAGCCGACTGCGCAGGCGAATGAGCAGACCTAC
>NW_005200624.1:0-1730 GCF_000372725.1 Emiliania huxleyi CCMP1516
TGTTTTCTTTTTTGATGTTACACGCCGTTCACAGATAGGTTGATAAGAAAGACCTTGCGATTGAGGAAGGGAAAACCTCCCATCGCGCTGCGCGCTGGTCTATGAGAGGTTACACAGTGACAGTCAGACACGCAACACGGGGTCCCGCGAGCGCAACGCCGACTCAGAGGCCGCACGCCCGCACCACGGTCAGGCGCGCAGCCATTCACGCAAAAACACGGCCCCAAGACGCACAAGCACACAGACATTCACGAGAGAGAGATTTTTGAGAACCAACAAGAATTTACCAACAAGAAATCACCACTCTTCTTGTCGCTCGTGGAGAGAGAGATTGCCAGTGGAGAAGGGAGTCTACTTGGCTGTGAGCCTGCAGCTCTCCCTTGACGCTTGAGCCTTGTCAGGGCTAGGAGAACGAATTCAGGAGAACTTAGGGGAGAGCAGCCAGTAGGAGGCCCGCGCCTGCCCCCGCGCGCCCGTGCCGCCGGGTGCAATCCTTGTCCTCTATACGAGAGAGAGGAATCCCCCGTACTTTCTTGCCCGCTTACTTTTTCTTTCTTTCTTCGCCAAAAATGGGAAGGACTGCCTTCTCCCATCCAAAACGAGGCCGCGTTCGTCTTTGTCGTTGGTTCCTTTGTCGTCAATTCCGTCATCAATAAGTAGACAAAATAGGGCCCAACGCCAAATTCCAAACCGCATGGAGACCCAAACACGCTAAATACAGACACTCTACTGAGAGATGGGTGTGAAAAGCAGAGCAGCCCCAGCTGATTCCGTCATGAACACAGGGCCCCACAGATCGTAGTTTGTCGATATTACCCGAGCTGCGGTGCGCGAAGAGGACATATTGGACATCGAGACCGCGACGAGAGAGAAGAGCAAGAGGCCCGCTCACAGGGCCATGGAATCCAAAAGGATCCTTTCATCATGGGCGCGTAGTCTGACACAACCCCCCAAACGCAACGCCCCCTCCCTCAACCGTCAGGTGTAGTGTAGTCTTTTAAGCTTACTGGGAGAAAAGGGGAGAGGGGCTCTAGGCCCCTAAGGGCCCTACGCGCGGCGTGAGAGCTTGGAAGCAAGCTTTGCACGGCGATCGAGGATGGCGCGGTTCACCCCCTTCACCGAAGCGAAGAGAATGCGTTCCGCGTGGTGTGAGAAAAGGGGAGGGTATCTCTCTCTCTCTCTCAAGTCTCAACCGTCAGGTGCGAGATGCCGCCGCCGCCAGAATACATGAACATGTACATTCGTGTGTCCCCGAGCCGCGGGCGACGCGTGCAGGAGGGCGACTTGCGTGGCGACGCCAGGGAGTGAGTTGTGCTCGTCGAGCCCTACCCATCTACCTAGCAGCTAACTAGCTAGATAGAGGCGCACTGCCACACTGGCCCAAACACACAAAATAAGAACCCTGCCACCTACGCGCTGTGAATGAACTCGCCTCGCTCGAGTGTCACCATACCCCGTGCTCACACCACCGTTCGAACCCGTAACCCATTCAAAGAAGAAAAAACGAACTGGAATAACAGGAAAACGAACGCCTCCGGTGCGGCGAAACGATGCACATTACCCGCACGAACACGGTGCGCCTCGTGCTAATCCTCGCAACACGTCCGACGCGCTGCAGTGCCGGCTGTGCAATAGACCCGGATGCGGACGGCGTCGTCAGCATTGAGCGTGGCGAGATCTTTCCACGCGGTGAGGTCCAGGCCGAGGCGTTTCAAGATTGCCAGCACTTG
>NW_005200624.1:2631-4446 GCF_000372725.1 Emiliania huxleyi CCMP1516
CCGCCGCCACCGGGCGATGCTGGGCCAGGCGAGGGCGGCGTGGGAACGAGGCGGAGGGACAGGCGACGCGCCCGGCGAACGGATGGCTCCTCCGAGCTGAGCCCCACGCCGGAGGAGGCGGAAGGAGAATTAGAGGCGCAAGCCAGCGGGGGCGGCGAGGACCCGAAATCTTCCGGCGCGCTCGAGGTGTGAGCACGGAATGGTGACACTCGAGCGGTGGGGTTCACGCGCGTGGGTCGGTGCGCCGCTCTTTGCAGCGAGGGCTGCGAGATGGTGCATATTGGGTGGTGCGGGTATGGGGGGGGGGGGGGGGGTAATCAAAACGGAGAGCCCCAGGCCCTCCAGCTCCACGAGGAGATGGGTAAAAAGGAGCAAGTCCTCGCCCATGCGGTCTTTGTGCAGGGTCTTTGTACGGGACCGACCGAGTCTTTCTTTTTGTGCGGTGTGTGCGCCTGTGTTGTTGTGGCTTTGTGGTTGTGCCACAGTGTGCTCATTCGGAAGTCGGAAAAGAGAGGCTCTTGAGTTTCTTCTATATCGGTGTGATTTTCTATATCGTTGTGATGTGCTAGGCATTGAGCGATCTTGAGCCTACGGGTGAATTGGCGTGTTGGGCTGGTGCTGCTGCTGGGCCGCGACCAGAGCTGTGAAGTGTGATACCATGATCCATATGTGACTGCGGAGAGTCGTGAGAGACGTCTCCGTCGCGGTCGTTGGCGGCGTGGCTGAGGGCGGCGCTGGAGGCGCCCGAGAGGGCGCGGCGTGGCTGGTCTCATGGGTCTATAGCAAACCATAGACCACGCTGAGAGAACGCGACCTAAAACACCCGACGGCAATCGATGGTAAAACGCGGCGGGCGATCCATCCACACGGGTTTCAGTGGGTTGGATGGGAGGTAGATACATTGTCTACCTACCGCAGGAGGGGATGCGTCCACCCATACCGCGACCGCGCTGGTGTCCAGTCCGAGCCTGGCTGTGTTCTTCACCTTCCAATCAATCAATCGAGGGGATGAGCTTACTGCGTTTTGCGATGTTCTTCTTTCCTGTGAGAGAGAGTTGTCTTGTTTAAAGTCTTTCCTGCTCACGCTGGTACACGCTGGGTTCGAACGTTTTGCGGGGTAGTAAGGAAGGTGGGGGGAGCGGGAGCACAGCTTGTGCGTAGGACCTTCGTTAGGTCCGCCTCTCACACCCTCACTGTCTGCGATGTGAGCTCCTTGTTTCTTATTAACCACAACGTATCTGCGAGCACGGGGTGGAGAGGAAGAGTCGTGATTTCTTGTTGGGTTTCAAAAATCTCTTTCTCGGGGTGGTGACCCTCGAGCGAGGCGAGTTCATTCACAGCGCGTGGTGGGTGGGTGGGGCAAGGCGTGGCCGGGAGACATATGTCTCAATTCTTCTTGCCGTGGGGTTCAGAAGTGGTTGTTATTTTTTGTGTTTGGGCCAGTGGCAGTGCGCCTCTATCTCTCTAGCTAGCTAGCAGGGAAGGGCTCGACGAGCACAACTCACTCCCTGGCGTCGCCACGCAAGTCGCCCTCCTGCACGCGTCGCCCGCGGCTCGGGGACACACGAATGTACATGTTCATGTATTCTGGCGGCGGCGGCATCTCGCACCTGACGGTTGAGACTTGAGAGAGAGAGAGAGATACCCTCCCCTTTTCTCACACCACGCGGAACGCATTCTCTTCGCTTCGGTGAAGGGGGTGAACCGCGCCATCCTCGATCGCCGTGCAAAGCTTGCTTCCAAGCTCTCACGCCGCGCGTAGGGCCCTTAGGGGCCTAGAGCCCCTCTCCCCTTTTCTCCCAGTAAGCTAAAAGA
>NW_005200623.1:0-17778 GCF_000372725.1 Emiliania huxleyi CCMP1516
CAAACGCCGGCCGGGTCGGCCCCGCCGCCCCCATCGCCGCCGCCGGGGCGGCGGCGGGCTCGGCGGACCATCCGGCGCGCCGCGCGCCCGTCGGGGAGGTGTTCACCACCCCTGGCTCCTCACCCCGCCACGCCTTCGTGCGGACGCCGTGGCACCCACCTCAGGCGCCGCTCGGACTCGGTCGACGGCCACCCAAGTGCTTGGCTCGTGCCCAGCCGACCGGCAGGCGATGCCCACTCACTGCTAGGCTAATCTCGGGCCTTCAAGCGGCGGTGTGGTGCCGTGAAGGGCACCGGGACCAAAACTACGATAGTTAGTATCGTGCGGGGGCAGTGCATTAATTCTGTCAAAAATCCAAATCTGCTCCGTGGAACTTATTGGGCTAGGATCATACGTCCGGGAGGCCCCCCTTGCGTGCCGTAACGATCGACAGTGCTGGTACCACTCTCTTCACGTTCACAGGTCGTATCAGGACCATAACTCCGATACATGAGGTACGGTTCTCTCGAGGTTCTCGAGGTGGATATCCTTTGGCCGCGTTGGGTAGCGAGGATTGGTGTAACCCGAGCCACGGAGGCGTGTTTTCTGGCGGCCGACCGTCAGTGCACGGAGTTGCCACTTCTCCGACTGCCCCGGCTAGTTCCCGAGGTCGTCGGGTGTGACCCCTTCGTCCCCCGAGACCTAGCGCGGGTGGGTTGGAGGGGGCTCGCCCCGTTCCTCCCCATCGGGCCGCGTGAGCGGCCACGCCTCGCAGATTCGTTTTCGCGCCTGGGTCAGGCGCGCGGGGCATCCCCCGGGTCGCTCGACCAGCGATCCGAAGAGTGGCCGCTATGCGAGGGAAAGAGCGGGGCCCTCGACGCCTCAGTCCGGCCCTCCGAGGGGGGAAGGGAAGTGCGGGGTCCCCACGGGCGCCTCAGTTCGGCCCTCCCGAGGGGGGGAGGGGAGCAAGGGGGTGGGGGGGTCGGGGCGGTGGGGAGGGGTCTCGGTTTCATGTGGCTAAGACTTGCCTTTCGGGGAGGGGCCTCGGGAAAGGCGCGCATGCAGCCCTACGTCTTCCCCTCCTCCCCAGAGGCAGCGAGTAGGCAGCGAGAGGAGGTCTCGAGCGCCTATATGAAGGTATGTGAGATGGTGATGGGAATGGGTGGTCGGTCGGGCGGGCGGGCGGGCGGGCGGGCGGGCGGGCGGGCGGGCGGGCGGGCAAGCAAGCGGGGAGCGGCGGGCGGGCGGGGCGGAGCGGGCGGGCAGGGTTATCGGGGGAATCGTGTCCACAATCAGCGGCAGTGGAGCAGCAGCCGCAGCAGCAGCTGTTGCAGCAGCAAGCAGCAGCCAGATTGCTGCCGTTGTCTGCGCCGCGATCCGCCGCCGCGCCGCCGCGCCGCCGCCGCCTGCGCTCGCCGCCGCCTCGTAGACGACTTCTCTCGCGCTCGGAGAGCCGCGCAGCGGGCCGCGAGGTTGTGGTCAGAGAGCAGCAGGGTTGAGATCCACAAAATCAGCCAAATTTGAGGTTGCTCGAGAGAGCCTGGAAATGGTCCCGCGCCGTTGCCCCGGTGCCGGCGCATCACGTCTCAGCCGCGATGGGCCGGTTCCGCCGCGCAGTCGAGCAGCAGGAGCTCGGAGGCAACTTTGTCGACAAACTGGTCGAGCCAAAGATCGGCGCCGATAACGATTGGGGTGGGGGCCCCAACTCGTGGTAGGCCACTAGTTTATCGTAGGGTACTCACGGATACCTCTCCCGAGTCCCTCTCGTGTGCCCTCGCGCACATCGCATGCGGTCTTCACTCAGCCTCCGCCTCCGCCTCGAGTGAGCCTCGTCTCGCTCTTCGTCTACTCGAGCCTCGTCTCGTGTGCCGCCTCGTGGGCGGCGTGGCGTGGCGGGCGGCTGTCTCTGCCGCCGCCTCGAGTGAGCCTCGTCTCGCTCTTCGTCTACTCGAGCCTCGTCTCGTGTGCCGCCTCGTGGGCGGCGTGGCGTGAATGTAGGCTTCACGCTGGGGTCGCTCCTCGTCACGAGCGCATCTGCCCCTCTTCTGGCTTCATTGGGATGCGAGGTCCGTCTGCACCCGCTCCCTCCACTCTGCGTTGGGATGTCAGGTACTGCGTAGCTCTTCCGTTGTGGAGGCACGCGACTCCAGACTGACCCTTCTGGGTTCGGACTTTTTGCGGGGTATGGTAGGGTGATCGAGACCATACCCCCCCCGCCTGCTGACAGACCCAGCCTCCCGGAGACCGGGGATGGGCGGTCAGGACCATACCCCCCCCACCCTTTGGGCCGTGAGAGTACCATACCATACCCCGCAAAAAGTTGGAACCCTGGTATCAAAAAAAGAATTCTCGGTCATGTGTGTGGTGGCGGTGTGCCGTCCTCCCATCGTCGGCCCAGTGGCGTTGACGACGCCGCCTTTGGCGACCCCGTGCACGGCGGCGACGGCGTCGAGCAGGTACCGCCAAATGATCGGATGGCGCGGCGCGTACGCCAATATACCCAGGCACATACACGGCGAGACATACATACACGGCTACCTAATAGACATTCGAATTAGACATTAGTTTCAACGAGGGTGCTGTAGAGAAACAAGGCAAGGAAACGAGACGGGGAGTGCGCGAGGAAATTGGGCACAGCCCTAACCTTGGGCCGCGCCGCGTGCGGGCACCTGCTGCGGAGCGCTTGGAATGCGGCGCACGCTAATAGCCCCAAGGTTTGGCAGACGCATCCTAAGTGCAGCGCATCCTGCCCCACATCATGCACCATGACGCAACCCAACGTCGAACTGGTGAGCCAACAAAACCTCACTCGCTGGCAGTGCACACTCACGCTGTGCCAACGAGACAGCATGGCAGCAGCAGCTTGGCTGGGTCTACGAATGTATAGTTGATGACTTCATCCGCGACCATTTGAGCCCCCTTGCGTACACCGTCTTCCGCTGCCTACCCCTTGCAGTGATGCGTGCGGACATGTGGCGATATGCAGTGTTGTACGTGATGGTGGGCTCTATGTTGATGCGGATGTGCAATATTCTCGACGTGTTCATGACTGGCTGCAGTAGCCAGCATGCCGTGCTTCCCACCAGTCGCTCTCCAGACAGAACTTCATGTATGCAGCTCGGCCCAGACACCCCATCTTTCGTGCCGCGCTGGACCTCATCGTGCGGCGTGTGATTGCAGACGGCGGCGTGCTTCCGAGCCGGCGCGCGATACATTTTGTTCACCACTACACTGGCCCCGGCATGTTCACAACAGCGGTGCTCCAAACGCTCTACCCACAGTTGTATCGCGCAGCAACCACACCAGTCCGCTGCATGCACAGGAGCCACCGGACAGGTACCTGGACACTCTTTCAGGCGCAAATGCAAAGGATTGGGCACTGTGGAGGATGCGCCAAGAAGATGCTGCCGGACGGTGCACAGCAGCCTTTGGATACGGCACACACCCGATGCCAGGTGATTGCAGTCAATTTATTAGAGAGGCCTTAAAGTCCAGCCCATCAGCAGAGCATATGATGGGCCTGTGCGTGGAATTGACACCGGTAACGTCCACTGCATGTCGCCATGGCAAAAGCGCTGCAAGTCTAGCAGGATGGCATTCCTTGCGAAAGCACGTCAAAAAACTCGGACCCACGTAGACAAGGAGCGCGCGCCAATGGCCGCCTCCGTGACACTCCCACCTCCTGGGCCGCGCGGGAGTTTTACTGCCGAGTTTCTCCCGGCCGGCCGCCTCCTGACACGCCCACTGACCGAGCCCATAAAAAAAATCCGGCGCCCCGCACTGCTCTGACCCCTGCTCGCCACTGCTCGCCACTGCTCGCCACTGTCGCCTCGGTTGCCGAGGCTGCCGCGCACCCGCACGCCCGCGTCGCTGCGCGACTACGAACTGCACCAGCTGGGCTCGAACCAACGACCAAAACGTCCCCGACCCGAACGCTGCACCAACTAGGCCACGCCCCAGGTTCGATCTGCAATACGCACAAAAATGGCCGCTCATAAAGCATTACTCATTTGCCGAGGCCACGCGGCGCCCCTCCACAGCCAGCCTACCCTCCTATCGCGCCACTCGAAGCCCCGCGGCCGCCTCTCGCCTACCGCGCTGCCCTCGCCTGCCACCGCACCGCCCGCGCTCCAGCCTAACCAGCTCTGCATCTCGCAACACACACTTGACAGGGACAGACCAGGCGCAGGAAAAGGGAGCGGGGCCCGAATCCAAGGGACCACCCCGTCGGGCGGAGGAGCTGTGAACTCAGGTCCAGCAGGAAGGCTGCTGGCTCCTGACTCATCCCCCAAATCCCCCACACCTTGGCGGCCTGAAACCTTACCATTCCGACACCTCACACACACCCCTCCCCTAGGGCTAAGCAGTGCGCGAGCCCACCCGACTGAGACGTCGACCACTCCTCGGGAATAGTTCTGTCAGTGGCTGCACTAGACGCCCACAGAGGCGCGCGGCGCGGGCAGATGACTAGGGGAGAAAAAGCGGAGAACCTAGCTCGCTGGGAGATGTGCGCAACCTAAAGACGGGAATAGGGGAGAAGTGTCAGTGTGAGGGGAGGGCGTAGGCTGGCGTTTTTGCCTTTGAAAACTGAACAGTTTTTTTTGCGAAAGCACGTCAAGGACAGCATATGCCCAGTGACGCTAGCGCTTAGATCTCGGACATAGACGTCAATATTTCTACCGATGCCACGAGAATTTTCCGGCCCTTTCCTAAATGGATCTATCATCTAATGCACGTCAAGTATGATAGCCTCATGATCTTCCCACTAAGTCGGGTTGTAGCAGCTTGTCGGCGTATACCGGCCAGGGGGATATGTAGTCCCACACAACGGTCGCACAGCACGATTCACGCCGGCGACAGAGACAAGGCGCGGGCGCAGGCCCGTGGAGCACGCACGGCCGCTCGCTCCTCTCGTCGCGATTCGCCGACTGCTCGGCCGGCGTCGTGAAGAGCGTACGCTCCGCGAGCGAAGACAAGTAGGTACCTTTGGCGCCGGCCGTTCGCGGGCTTAGTCTGTAGATCACGCGCTTGCGGCCCCGATGTGTCCGAACAAGGATCTCATCGACGGCCGCGGGTTGTGCGAAGTTGTGGCGCCAGCAGTGTCCGACCGGCGCAGTACTATGACTGTCCTGCAATTGCGCTCAAACATCCCACCCATAAAGTAGCGTTCGGTGTGAGTGTGAGTGAGTTTTCGGTCCCATCTTGGTTGAAGGCGTACACAACATGGTACTCTACTGACAGTAACAACCAGCGCGCGGCAGAGCGGCTGTCTCAACGATCGCGCAAGGCATTCAACAAGCCGGAGTTATCAGCCTAGAGCTCAGCGCGTCGGGTAGCATTGTGCCTGGCCAGTCGCTTCTGTGTGTCACGGTGCGCTTGGTACTCTCGCAGGAGGTCCCCTGCGCGCTGTTCGCCAGCCGATTTCGCGGCGCTCGATGAGGAGGTGGTCGAGGCCGACCACACGAGCGCAAAGTACATCCTGCGCCGTCACAGCGAGAGAGCGTGATGGGTGGTTGTTGCGGGGCTGCAGGCGTAGGCTAGCCGGGGCCGACGAGGGCGGCGAACCTTCAAGCGTCGTGAGGAAGGAGTTCGGACGCCCTTGCGAATAAAGCGGGATTCGTTACGAATGGAAACAAAAGAAGAAACCCCGGCGCGCATAAGGGGAACATTCTTCCTCCGATTCCTTGGAAAAGAAATTCCGCGCAGATTCTTGTCAGGGGGATCAGTCGCATCAGCACAGCCCGTGCCCGACACAGCTCCTGACGTGCGTCTCCGCTCGCCCTCTCCCCACGCGGGGCCGCGCCTCGCCTCCGGCGCACACGCCCGCGACCCCACACATGCTCGCGCCCCGCCCGCGCCGCCACATCGAGCGCTGCCGCGCCAGCCGCCTTGCGCCTGGGTGACGCCGCCGCAAACGCACCCGCTTCCCTCCCCGTCCCAGCACACTCGCCCACACCGCACGCGCTCGCACCACCGTGCTCGCACCACCGTGCCGCGCCGCCACGCCGCACGCCTGCGCTACACAGACTCTGCCATGGCTCTCAATCTGAACAAGCTCAAGCTCGACTCTGTCGACGTGGCGGGCAAGCGCGTCTTCATCCGCGTCGACTTCAACGTGCCGCAGGACAAGGCCGACCCCACCATCATCACCAACACCGCTCGCATTGAGGGCGCGCTTCCCTCGGTGCGCCTCGCCCCCCTCCCGCCACGCCCGGCCCTCTCTCCGCGCGCGGCGGCGCGGCCGCCGGCGCCGGAAGGCTCGCGCTGAGCCCCGCCTCTGTGCCTCTGTGCGTGCTGCGCGCTCGCAGATCAAGTACTGCCTCGAGAAGGGCGCCAAGTCGGTCGTCCTCGCGTCCCACCTCGGCCGGCCCGACGGCAACGTCGTGCCCAAGTTCACGCTCGCGCCGGTTGCCAAGGCGCGAGATATGGGGAGATAGGGGGAGGTACGGGGAGATATGGGGAGGCAGTATGTGCCGCCCGAGTACCTCTTCACACGCACGAGATAGGGGGAGGTATGGGGAGATATTGATGTGCTGCCCGAGTACCTCTCCACAGGCGCTCGAGAAGCTCATCGAAAAGCCGGTGACCTTCCTCACGGACTGCTGCGGCGAGGAGGTCGAGGCGGCGTGCGCGGACCCGGCCCCCGGCTCGGTCATCCTGCTCGAGAATGTGCGCTTCCACCTCGAGGAGGAGGGCAAGGGCGTCGACGCGGCGGGCGAGAAGGTCAAGGCGGAGAAGGATAAGGTCGCCGCCTTCCGCGCGAGCCTGTGCAAGCTGGCCGAGGAAAAAAGAAACACCGCGGCCTCGTATTTCTTTTGTAGGTCGCCGCCTTCCGCGCGAGCCTGTGCAAGCTGGCCGAGGAAAAAAAGAAACACCGGGGCCTCGTATTTCTTTTGTAGGTCGCCGCCTTCCGCGCGAGTCTGTGCAAGCTGGCCGACGTGTACTGCTGCGACGCGTTCGGCACGGCGCACCGCGCCCACTCCTCGATGGTGGGCGAGGGCTTCGCTGTCAAGTGCGCGGGCTTCCTCGTGAAGAAGGAGCTCGAGGCGTTCTCGATGGTGCTGGGCGCGCCGAAGCGGCCCCTCGTCGGGATCATCGGCGGCGCGAAGGTCAAGGACAAGATCATCGTGCTGGAGGCGCTGCTGGAGAAGGTCGACAAGCTGATCGTCGGCGGCGGGATGGCCTACTCCTTCCTCAAGATTATGGAGGACATGAAGATCGGCGGCTCGATCTACGACAAGTCGGCGCCCGAGGTCGTGCCTCGCATCCTCGAGAAGGCCAAGGCAAACAACGTGGAGATCATTCTGCCGGTCGACTTCATCTGCGGCAACAAGTTCTCGGAGGAGAGCGAGGTCAAGGGGCCGGTCTCAAAGGCAGAGGGCATCCCGGACGGCTGGGAGGGCTTCGACTCTTAGACGCGGAACACGCATTCATGCCTCCCAGCTAGCGCTCGAGAGGACACGTACTCCGCCGCATTCCGCTGCACTCCACTGCATTTCACTGCATTTCGCACCCCTCGTATTCACGCGGTGCTCTCAACACGCAGCACGACACCGTCTTCCCGCCCTCATGTCGGCGTATTCAACACGCAGGCTTCGACTGCGGCCCGGAGTCGAACAAGCTGAACGCGGAGACGATCAAGGGCGCGTCGACGGTCCTCTGGAGCGGTGCCGCTGTGAAGCAGGCGCCGCTCACAGCTCGGAGCCTGTGATCAGGCGCGTCGACGGTCATCTGGAACGGACCGCTCGGCGTCTTTGAGATCTCGCACTTCCAGGGCGGCACCAAGGCACACGCGCACGCGCGCGCCGCGCGCGCGCACACACACACACACACACACACACACACACACACACACACACACACGCACGCACGCACCGGGCCTTGCACTTTGAATGCCGTGGGGCTCCTGCCTGCCTTAGACGTGGAGTCGCGAGGGACCAGCCCGGCCCTTGCCCCACCACCTCGTGTGTGTGGAGAAGCTCACCTTCCCTTCCCTTCCCCTACCAAGGCGGCGATGGACGCGGTGGTCGAGGCGAGAAGAAGAAAAACAAGAAAGCGTTTTCTTTTTGTCTTAAGGCGGCGATGGACGCGATGGTCGAGGCGACCAAGGCGGGCGTGACCACCGTGATCGGCGGCGGCGACACCGCCACCGCCGCCGCGACGTGGGAGTGCGTGGACAAGGTGACCTTCGTGTCCACCGGCGGCGGCGCCTCGCTCGAGCTTCTCGAGGGCAAGGTGAGATACGGGGGATACGGGGAGATACGGGGAGATATGGGGAGGTGGCGGGGCGCACCAATCCTCGGACAAGGCACGGGGAGAGATGGGGAGAGATGGGGAGTCTCGAGCTTCTCGAGGCAAGGTGGCCTCCGAGGCCTCGCCTCCTCGTTAGTTCTCATGACCAGTGCTCGTCAATCCTTGACTAGGTGCTGCCCGGCGTCGCGGCGCTCGACGACGCCTAGAGCGGCGCTTTCCTCCTCCCCTCTTCCCCTTGCGCTTTTGGGCCACTTCGTGGTCCGCGTGGCCAGGTCGCGGTTCGACAGTTCGGATTCCTCTCGATACACTCGATTCTCTCGCAGTCAAATACACACAACCGGTGTACGTGATGCGCAAATGGCCCGTCCTATTTATTTCTCTCTCTTCTTGTGAGTCGACTCTCGCAGACAGACTAGAGGGTGCGAGGTACAAGCGGTACAAGGTAAGGTAAATTTCTCCACACACAAAAAGCTCCCCTCATCGCAAACGCCCTCCCCTGTCAGGTAAATAAATAAATAAATAAAACGGACACCTCTACTAGGAGATGGGTAAAAAGGAACAGGTCCCCGCCCTGCGGTCTTTGTGCAGGGTTCTTTGTGGGTGTGGTCGGCGACTAGCCGGGAGCCTGTCAGGTAAGAGGTAAGGCAAGGTAAGGTAAACCCCGTCTCCACACACACAAAGTGGTGGGGCAAGGGGGGGCAACCCTCGCATCTCCACACCCGGACACGGGCAGGAGCCCTACGGGCTAGTTCCATTACCATTTCACTCAGAGACACGCTAATCTGGAAAACGTCCAACGGAGCTCCGTGTTGCTCCCAGCGCCCTCCCCCGCGCTTCCTGCGGCCCTAGCCGATGATACTAGCATGGGAGGGGCATCTGGCTACCGCGAGAGCGACCCAACTCGTCGACATCGTCCGATGGAGCCGTACTTCCGTAACAGCTCATGCAATCACGAGAGCGAGATGGACGACGTTCGCTCTCCACTCCGCACCTCGTTCTGCGCCGCCTCTACCGCCTTGAAGAGGGCTCGGAAGCCGAGCGCGCGGGCATTCACCTGGATGTCGAACAGCTGCGAGAGGCAGCGTTGCTGTATGCGCCGCCGGAGGTACTCTCCGGCGTTGAAGAACTCCTCGTGCGGTGTGAGCCTCGACGTGCGAAGGTACTCGACGACGTGCGGCCACGCAGAGGGCTTAAAGGGCTCGTCAGCCTCGGTAGCCGCACGCGCGTCCTCGGCGGCGCCGGCCTCGCGTGCATGCGCCAGATAGGCCTCGACCTCGCAGCGGCCGCCCTCCTCGAGCGCGCACAGCCTCTCGACGCGCTGGAGCTGCTCTCGCAGCACATAGTAGCTCCGGCGCTCGACGACGAGCTCCACCGCGGTACGCTGCATGCGGGCTTCCAAGACGGCATCGTCATACCAGTAGCCGTGATCGCACACATAGCGTGCAAAGTCGCGCTCGTCTGCGAACGCGAGCACAGAGCCAATGCCGTCCGCGGGCGGCTCTGCGGTGATGCCGTTCCCCCATGAGAGATCGAGGTAGACTGCCAGCGACTCCGCTCCGTCACCCAGCCATACCTCCGCCCAGCCGCTCTGCGCATTGTACTCGACGACCTCGTCATCTCGCGGCGGCGGCGCCTGCAGTGCCATCGACACGCCGCGCTCGATGTGCGGCGGCGCAATGTTCAGGCGTTGGATGAGCGACGCTGCGTCGGGATAGGAGTCAGCCACATTGCCGCCACCATCGCCTCCGCCACTCATCCAGCCGACATCGGCAACGGAGCCGTTCCCTGTCGAGTAGACAGACGCCGAATCGAAGCCAAAGGAGCCACGCGGCTGCAGCTGCTTGGCAAGGAGCGTCCTGGCGGCGTGCATGCGCTCGTCGCGCGGCGGGAGCACGCGCGGCGTCGGCAGCGGGTGACGCTGATCGATGACGAAGAAGGCCATAAAGTCGCGTGAGCCGCTGCCGCTCTCCGCCTCGATGCGCAGCACGCGATGGACGGCGGCGTAATTTGAGAAGCAGACGAGCGTGCCCTCGCGCACGGGCACCCGGCAGCGCGGAAGCGTCGAAGCCAGCTCTGCCGTGTTCTCGAGGGTGCCGTACTCGCCGCCCGCATCCCCGCACCAGAGCGCGTGCTGCTGCTTCGAGCAGAACTCGAGGCTGCCGCCTTGGAGGCTGGGCGAGGCGCGGTAGTAGTATAGGACGACGGCGACGACGTGTTCGTCCATGCCGTCCTCGTGCCACACGCCAGCATACTCCTCGCCGGCGGCGAGCACGATGCGCTGCGCCTTGACGACCGCCTGCAGCGGTCCGGGGAGCAGCAGTGCCGGTCGGCGGAGCCTCGCGAGCATCGGCAGCGCGGTGGCCATCAGCCGCTGGGTGGCGACGTGCAGCTTGACGTGCTCGTGCACGTCGAGCCCCGGGATCGGCGAAGTGAGGTGGCACTCGGCGCGCTTCCTGCGGCGGGAAGGCGACGAGTGGAGAGAGGGTACGAGATGGGGGTGTGGGGAAATGGAGCTCAGAGCGCTTCCTTACGTTCCCTCGTTGGCGAGCGTTGCGATGTGCGTGCCAAAGCCAAACGGAAGGCGCTCGCCAGTCGCGGCGATGCATGCAAGCTCGAGCGCACACACGACCTCGAGCGCGGCGGAGTCGAGCTCGCCAACCTCGAACTCGGTCGGGACCCACAGCCCATCGACGCTGTTGACATTCGGGTCGATGATGTTGTGGTACTGCGGCATCGGAGAGAAACCCCATTGCTTCGAGAGGCGCTCAAGACTCGAGCTAAGCTGCGCGTGCAGGCTCGGCGAGACGGCGTCACGCGAGTAGACGACATCCATCTCGGGGTGCGGCGCGACAAGCGTCGCACCGACAGGGGGCGTCGGGTCCCACGTTGGGAAGCGATGCGTAGGCACCGGAAACTCGGATGCGCAGCGCCAGCAAGGCCCGTCTGCGACGTAGCACTGCCTGCGGTTCCCAGTTTGCGCCAGCCCCGGCCCAATGCGCTGGTCGCAATGGAACGGCAGGATGGCGCTCTTGAGGTAAACGACGCCGCCTAGCGCCTGCTCGAGCGGGAACTTATCACCCTCGAAGCAAGCCGCCAACGGCTTGCGCGTGTCCTGACTGTTGCCGCCCTCGAGTAGCCCGCTCGGAACGTCGCGTTCGCCGCCGTCGCCGCCAGTTGTGACATCACGCAGCCCGCCCGCTGGCACATGGTCGAGCAGCGAGAGCTCGTAACGTGTCGCGCCCTTGCGCCCATCGGCTCGGAATCGCTCAATGACCTCATACTTGAAGAGCGCGTCGGACTCCCAGAGGGCACGCAGCCGCTTACGGTACCACGAGTCGCGAAGCTGGTCGCCAGGAGCCGGAGTCAAATACGAGAGCAGCCGGCAGGATGTGCGAAGGGCCGCCATGCCCTCGCGCTCGCGTAGGGACCAGGTGCGGTAGGTGATGGCGCGCCTTGTCATGCGCGATGCCTCGTCGTACATCCGCAACTCGAAGAGCGCCCAGCACAGGAACGCCCAAGCCTTGCCACAGGCTTCGTCCTTGCGCAGCGCTGCGCGCGCTGACACAAGGCATTGCTCAAAGTCTTTGACGCGGCGTGCAGCGGCACAGGCCAAGAGCTCCGTGGCCGCAAGTTCGTTCGGTTGTGCGGCGGCGGCTGTCGCAGTGAGGGGCACCTCGCGGGAGCGCTGCCGCAGTAGTGGCAGCATGATGGAGCTATGATCGCTGCTGCAGTTGCTGTCCACGGCACAAAAGGCCGTCTCTCCAAGTGTCGTCGCTTCGGCGAGGCGGTTCGGATACTGTTAGGTCAGTCGGCGGTTCGAGCTCGGTTCGCGATTCGGATTGAAGTTGTTGGACGTTGTCATATGGGCCGGGCGGAAACGTTGGTGGATCCGTTGGCCGAGTGGGAGGTGGTGGCCGGGACGAACCAAGGACACTCCGAACGGCGCGTGCCCGCGCGACGCGCCAGCGTTTTCTTTTTTCCGGCCGCTCGAGCGGGCAGCGCGAGCGGCCGATCCAGCGGCGACGCCCTGGCGAAGAGCGCGATGCTCTCGCTCTTGCAGCTCGCGTCGCTGTTCGCCACCGGGCTCGTCACGCCCAGTCAGCTCACCACGCTCATATCAAGCTCGCTCCGGCCGTCCTCCTACCTCGCGACCAGCCCCGCCGCCGCCCGACGCGTCGCTGACGCGTGCGCCGAACTGGAGGCGACGGCGCCGCCGCCGCTCTGGCCCCGCGACCTTCGCAGGCTGGACGGGTCGTGGAGGCTGATCTACTCATCCGCCCTGGCCGGGCCGCAGCCGCCCTCGCCGCTCGACGGTCTGCCGGCGCCTCCCGCGGCGCTCCTCGCCGCCGTCGAGTCGGCGCCATTCGCGCCTCTCGGCGGCGGTGTCCAGCAGAACGTCGACGTCTTCAAAGTGTGTGCCCCTCAACGTTGCACAGACGTTCTCCCTTCCACGAGACCTCACCCAGCTTGCACACCTCGCACAGCGCCGCATCGTCAACGTCGTCGAACTCTCGCCGTGGCCAACTGGAGCTCTCGGCGGCCTCCTCTCCTCCGCCCCCGGACCGCTCGGGCAGGCGAGCACTAACCCTAACACTAACCTTAACCCTAGCCCTAACCCCAACCCTAACCCTAACCCTAACCCCAACCCTCACCCTCACCCTCACCCTCACCCTCACCCTCACCCCCACCCTCACCCTCACCCCCACCCTCACCCCCACCCTCACCCCCACCCCCACCCTAACCCCTGACTGCTCGGGCAGGCGAGCAAGCAGCTCCAGGCCGCTCGCGTGGTGCTCCAGCTGGACCATTCCTTCACCGCCGCCCGATTAAAAAAGAAATAGCGAGACGAATTCTTTTTAGGTGCTCCAGCTGGAGCACTCCTCCACCACTACCCGTGAGAAAACGAGATAGCAGCCAGTATTTCTTTTTTAGGTGCTCGAGCTCGACCACTCCTTCAGCGCGGACGGCGACGGCTCCGACGGCACTGCCTAGAGGGGGAGATGAGGGGAGATGTGGGGGGAGATATGTGGAGATATGGGCCACCGCTCGCGGCCCGTCGGCGCCTAGACTGGGAGATGTGGGGAGATGTGGGCAGATAAGTGGAGATATGGGACACCGCTCGCGGCCCCGTCGGCGCCTAGACGTGGAGATGTGGGGAGATATGTGGAGATATGGGCCACCGCTCGCGGCCCGTCGGCGCCTAGATTGGGAGATGTGGGGAGATGTGGGGAGATGTGGGGAGATATGGGCCACCGCTCGCGGCCCGTCGGCGCCTAGATTGGGAGATGAGGGGAGATGTGGGGAGAGATGTGGAGATATGGGCCACCGCTCGCGGCCCCGTCGGCGCCTAGATTGGGAGATGTGGGGAGATGTGGGGAGATGTGGGGAGATATGGGCCACCGCTCGCGGCCCGTCGGCGCCTAGATTGGGAGATGTGGGGAGATGTGGGGAGAGATGTGGAGATATGGGCCACCGCTCGCGGCCCGTCGGCGCCTAGATTGGGAGATGTGGGGAGATGTGGGGAGATGTGGGGAGATACAACTGTATGGGCCACCACTCGCGGCCCGTCGGCGCCTAGATTGGGAGATGTGGGGAGATGTGGGGAGATGTGGGGAGATGTGGGGAGAGGGGGGAGATATGGGGCCTCGTGTAGCGGGCAGGCCTCCCCGCCTAGACGGGGAGATGTGGGGAGATGTGGGGAGAGATGACCTCGGCGACGCGGCTGGCGGGAGCACAAGACGAGGAGGGGCGCTCGAAGAGGGGCGCTCAACCCAGTGGGCGTGTAGTAGGCGCGAGGCGTGGGGCGGCGGGCTCCACGATCTCCACATCTCGCCACATCTCCCCACATCTCCCCACATCTCCCCGCATCTCCCCTCCCCATATCTCCCCATGTCTCCCCACATCTCCCCACATCTCCCCACATCTCCCCGCATCTCCCCATATCTCCCCATGTCTCCCCACATCTCCCCATATCTCCCCACATCTCCCATCGAGGCGAGCGGCGGCGGGCTCCACGATCTCGCTCACGCTCGAGGAGGTGCGGCGAGCTACGGGGAGATATGGGGAGATATGGGGAGATCACGCTCGAGGAGGTGCGGCGAGATATGGGGAGATATGGGGAGATATGGGGAGATCACGCTCGAGGAGGTGCGGCGAGAGTTGGACGGCGCCGTCCGTGAACAAGGAACACATGCACTTGGAGCACTTGGAGTGCAGTCATTAACCTCACCTGCGCGCGTTTCTTCTTGTTGCGCGGCAAGAGATGATGGCGCGCGCCGCCCGTGAAAAAAACCGTGGCCACTTTCGTCTTCAGGTGCGGCGAGAGCTGGAAGGCGCTGCCGGAGGCGGCGACGACGCGCTGGCCATGGCGCCGCCCTAGAGGCGATCTCCCCACATCTCCCCAGATCTCGGCCAGAGAGGCAGAATCTCTCCCCCACCTCCCCAGATCTCCCCCCATCTCCCCAGATCTCCCCATATCTCCCCACATATCCCCTTCTCTCCCACACATCTCCCCACGTCTCCCCAGATCTCGGCCAGTCTAGAGGCGGAAGGCAGACCGGCGCACTTGAGGGGAGATGTGGGGAGATATGTGGGAGATATGGGGAGATATGGGCAGACCAGAGCACTCGAGGGGACGCGCCGTGCGCACAGCTGCATCCAGCTGCATCCGCTCTGCGCCTGTCTGCTACTGCAGCCGCCCCTCCTCGCTGCCCGGTGTGACACAGAGGCTGTCTGCTACTGCCGCAGCCCCTCCTCGCTGCCCGGTGTGACACAGAGGCTGTCTGCTACTGCCGCAGCCCCTCCTCGCCGCCCGGTGTGACACAGAGTCCGTACACTGAGCGGCTGGCTCTCGAGGCCCCTCGAGAGTTGACGCGGGGTAGGCTGGGGCTGTACCAGCCAGGCCCCCGAGCCGTCTCGCCACGTGTGCGTGCGTGCTAGCCCCCGCGCGAGCGGCCGGTAGTACCAGCTCACGACTTGTTGGTGAGCCAGTGGGCTGCGCACTGCGCGGGTGTCGGCCGTCGCCACGGGAGTGTGCGTGCGTGCGTGCGTGCGTGCGTGCGTGCGTGCGAGCGTGCGTGCGTGCGTGCGTGCGTGCGTGCGTGCGTGCGTGCGTGCGTGCGTGCGTGCGTGCGTGCGTGCGTGCGTGCGTGCGTGCGTGCGTGCGTGGAGTGTGGCTGCAGTCCCTCGCCCTGAGTGCGCGCGCGCGCGCACACACACACACACACAGAGCAGCGACTGTCGCGACACAGAGAGATCCGGGGCGCGGGGCTGAGCGCCACGTGTGCAGGCTCTGCGTGCGGCCGTGTGGCCAGCTCCGAGCCCCTGGCTGGCGAGTCGAGGCACACGCACGCTCTCTCGAGGTCTCTTGGAGCAGAGTCCTCGAAAGAGCTCCCCAAATGGGAGGAGAGCACCGTGCCACCACAGGGGCCGAGAGGCCGTACCTTGAGGTACTGTCGTCTCGAGGGCTGTGGAGGGTGGGGGGCGAGCAGGTACCTCGGGTACCTTGGGTGGGCCTGGCCTCTGCTCGCCAGGAGCCCCTAACCCTTACCCTTACCCTGACCCTAGCCCAGCCCCTAACCCTTACCCCAACCCTAGCCCTGACCCTAACCCTTACCCTACCCCTACCCCTACCCCTAACCCAAATCCTCGGGTACCCTGGGTGGGCTTGGCCTGGCCTCTGCTCGCCAGGAGCCCCCCGGGGCGAGCGTCTACGTTCCCGTGCCGGGGACCACGGATTGCCTCACCGGACAGAGCTCTCCCAGCGATGGCACCCTAGGGTTGACTGTAGCTGCCGGCTCCACGCCCCTGCCATCCGAATGCACCGGCACTACTTGCGACGTGGCGTCTACCCCCGCCCGCACGTCACTGCCCTCGCTTTGGCGGGCGCAGGTGCCGCGGGCTTCGTCGTACTCCCTGCCTCCGCCGCTGCGGCCGCTGGCGTCGGGGAAGTTCGCGACGACGTGCCGCCCCACATCTCCCCACATCTCCCCACATCTCCCCATATCTCCCCACATCTCCCCACATCTCCCCATACCTCCCCACATCTCCCCACACCTCCCCACATCTCCCCACACCGCCCCACATCTCCCCACATCTCCCCACATCTCCCCATATCTCCCCATATCTCCCCATATCTCCCCACATCTCCCCGAGACGACGTGCCGCCCCGGCCGCAGCCTCCGCGTATCTCGCGCGCCGTGCAGGGAGTTAGGGAGGGCGAGCGAGCCGTAGGTACCTCAGCGGCATTCTCCGCATCTCGCGCGCCGTGCCGCCGCTGCCTTCGGCGCCGGCGGAGCTGCGTGTCTTCGTGAGGGAGGGCGGCGGCGACGAGGGTGCCACGTGGCAGGAGGAGGAGGACGCAAGGACGGCGGCGGCGGAGGAGGAGGCAGCGGCGGCCGCGGCGGCAGGCGCGGATGCCGTCGAGGCTGAGGGCGGCGAGGGTGGTGCGGTCGAGGAGCAGGAGGACGGCTTGTACTTTGACGAGGTGCCGGACTGAGCGCGGCGCCGCGACCATGCTCGCGTACTAGTGGCGCACTAGTGGCGGCCGGGTATTGCGCACGTGACACAGTCCGACGGAACACTGTTTATGGTTCTTGCGTTCTTGGTTGAGCGCACGCGAAAGTACGGGTCGCGGGCCGGGCTGTCTGCTGTCTCTCGAGGGTTGTCTCTACATAGAGCGTCTGGATTTAGAAATTTAGAAAAGGAAGATGCACAGGTGATGGCAGCGCGTGGGTCTGAAGTAGATATGGGAGTCTAGCTAAACCTAGAGCTAGAGAGACGTATAGCTATAGGGTGTGACACAGCTCACAGAACGACGGACGACGGCGCGGCCCGGGCGGACCGCGCGGTGCGTGGCTCCTCCTAGGGAGAGCGCGCCGTGCGCGCACGTGCCGCTCTCCATACCCTCTCCGGCCGACTGACAACACACCGCTCACCGGGGCCGAGCCGCCGGCCAACGCCCCGATGCCGGTGCACGGCGAGGAGCTGTGCGTTGGTAGGAAGGAGTCCTCGACACACACACGACACTCAGCCAGCGCTGGCTGCCACACATCCCGGGTGATCGCGTACGGCACCACGTCACTCGGCAGCAGGCCACTGTGGAGCGCCACGACGGTCAGCGCGTGCCCAATGTGGAGCACGCTGACCGTCGACTGCTGACCGAGCAAGGTCAGGCCCAGAGTCAGTCAGTCAGTCAGTGTTACACACGTCCTAGCATGGACGACGGGGCACACGCACTCGCGGAACACAGGGCATTACACACGAGGCGTTGTGTGCGTTCTCAGGGAAAGGCATCACCACAGACAAAAGCAAGGTCAGGCCCAGAGGGGCACTCAGAATGGGAGCCACCCCGAGCGCTCCTCGGCCTGCCTTCGCAGCGCCTTTGCGGTGTGGAGGAAGTCGGTGGCGGCGTCCGCCAGGTCCTCGGACTTCTCCGCGAGCCTAAGACCGCCACTCTGAACAGTAAGTCTCCGCGGCCGCGGCCGCGCGGCTTTGACCGTGGCAGCGCCGCCCGCTGATCTTCTCTCCCCGCTCGACGAGAGCCTG
>NW_005200623.1:18418-36825 GCF_000372725.1 Emiliania huxleyi CCMP1516
CTCTATCACTCGCTCTGTCTCTCCTCTGACTGTCACTCTTACTCTACCTCTCCCTCTCCCTCTCCCTCTCCCTCTCCCTCTCCCTCTCCCTCTCCCTCTTCCTCTCCCTCGACCTCTGCCTGTCTCCCTCTCTCCCTCTCCCTGTCCCTCTCCCTCTCCCCCTCTCCCTCTGTCTCCCTCTCCCTCTCCCTCTCCCTCTCCCTCTCCCTCTCTCTCTCTATCTCCCTCTCCCTCTCCCTCTCTCTCCCTCTCTCTCTCCGCGCGCGCTCCTCTCTCTCTCTCTCTCTCTCCCCCTCCCTCTCGCTCTCCCTCTTACTTCCAACCGCCAGCACACCGCCAGACGGGCCAGCCTCCTCCTCCGCGGCCAGGGGCCTGCGCAGCCGCCCACGCCGTCTGCTGCGCAAGCACAGCCAAGTGGCGTGCGGGGTGTGCACGTCTAGATCTCGCACAGCCACGCGGCGGTAGACAATCAGCACGGCCACGTTCGCCAGGGCAAACGGCGAGAGGCAGGGTGTACTCGCTGATGATGCTAGCGACGAGGAGCCGAAGGTACCACGGTGTGAAAAGCTGCGGCCGAGAAGTGGGAGGCCGTCAGTGGTGGTGTGAGTGAGACGTGCTCCTTGCGCCGGCTCAACGCGCCTCTCTTCGTTAGCGTCAACGTCGACGCGGGAGCCTGGCTGGATGTCGGTGCAGTGCGCATGTCAGGTATGTATTGTCAGCGCGCGGGTATGGCGTGGGTGCCGTGAGGGTGGGCATGCGCGTGCGACATCAATCGCCAGCAGCGTAGCTGCGGGGGAGCGGGCAGGATGCACCATGCACCACGAGCCACGAGGCAGCTGCGGTTTGACGCTACAGAATGGGAGAGTCCGACAATTGCCCAAGTTGCCGTTTACTATTCCGCCTTTCTTTGCGGAAATTGCGGAATATGCGGAAAGTGCGGAAAACAATTCGTGGGCAGGGCGTTACAATCCTGCTTCTTTCTTTCTTGGGCTTTAAAATACCCCTCAGCAGAGTCCTTCCTCCTACGTATCTGAAAGTAAGAGCACATAACACTGTCTGTCCATCTGTGGCGAGGATATCGACTACCTTCCTTGCCCTCTACCTCTGGGATGGGAAGGAGTGAGCCTACCAGGTGGCCTTGAAGCAACTTTCCGCACCGCCTCACGCATCTGCTGATGCGGCCCAAGCTTGCCGCGTTCGGACTCAGGGCCGGTGCTTTGACGCAGTATATTGTACTTCGAGGTAGTATGAACTCAGAACGGCCCCCCGAGAGCGCCTCTTCGACGCCCACGGGTCCCGGGGGGTCGGAGGGGTTGCGAGAAGGCCTTGGCTATTTTTTGTTTGAATTCTGGAGGCCGTTCAAACATGTAACGTGCGTTCCACGTGCCCGTCCCCAGCAAGGACAACATGCTAGCCCAGCAGGCCGCTCCCACCGCCGCCCGCGGCGGAGGCAAGGCGGCAAAGGGTGGCAAGGGCGGCGGCAAGGGCGCTGGCAAGGGTGGTGGCCGTGTGGCGCACCAGACCCGCTTTGCGCCGCCGCCCTCAACGCCCGATACTCGGTTGAGCCGGCGGAGCGACGGCGGCAGAGTTGCGGCCGCCGGCGACCTCACACGGCGTCGAGCGCCGTAGAGACGGCCCCGAGAGCCGCCGCCAGGTGTGCCACGACCGCGGTCGCGAGGCTCGTGGCGATAGATGCGCCAGACCCGCTTGCGCCGCCGCCCTCAACGCCCGATACTCGGTCAGTAGCCGGCGGAGCGACGGCGGCGGAGTTGCGGCCGCCGGCGACCTCACACGGCGTCGAGCGCCGTAGAGACGGCCTCGAGAGCCGCCGCCAGGTGTGCCACGACCGCGGTCGCGAGGCTCGTGGCGATAGATGCGCCAGACCCGCTTGCGCCGCCGCCCTCAACGCCCGATACTCGGTCAGAGCCGGCGGAGCGACGGCGGCGGAGTTGCGGCCGCCGGCGACCTTCCCCTCGACCACGCCGCCGACCCGTCGACAAGCACACGCGGACTGCCATCGAGAAGAAGGAGAAGGATGGCGGCGCATCCGGAGCCCGCGGGCGCAGCGGGCGCGGGTCCGGGCGCGGGCGGGCGCGCGGGAACCCCGCCAGCGGAGGCGACAATGCCTCTGGCGGCTCTGCAGGCGGCGCGCGGCGCGCCCCTCGCCGGTCTCCCGCACGATCCTGAGGGCCGAGAGGGCCGAGAGGCGGGGTCGGTGACCCGGGGGCATGGGCGGTGCGGCCCGCGCCGCGCGCGGGCGCGTGGCAGCCCGTGAGGGCCGAGATCGCGTCCGTACTTCGACGTAGTATGGGCCCCCGGGGGCCCTCTACAGCAGCGGCGAAGTGAGCGTGTTTGTGGTGTTGGTGTGGCGTCTGAGCTTGGATCTGTGACTAAAGCCGGTTACCACTGATGGATCCCCACCCGAATAACACACAGTGAGCGCCCCAGCGCTTCACTACGCCCTCCGCGCGAAATCGCTAGTGGTGCTTTGTGGTAGTATATTGTACTTTTGAGTAGTATGGGTACGGTTCCCGAGACCGCGTTAGCACTGCATCCGGCGCGGGCACCCAACGCGCTTCATTGCTGCCCGGTACGACTGTACTGATCTGGCTTGCGCACCAGTGCTGGCAGGCTCACACCATAGTGCTCCCTTGCCTGCTGGTTGTATGTAGGCAACAATACCCTTGGCCTTGCTGGCAAGCTTCACCTCGCGAGCTGCCTCGATGGGGTGCCGAGGCATAGAGATTAGAGTCTCGCCTACACTGCGGCACAGACACCTGATGAGGACAGCATGATACCACATGAATCTGCCCAGTTGCAGCAAATTCTACTGAACAGTTGTGAGTTGAGGGCTGGCGAGAGAGACCGTTACAGTTGTAAGGAGCGCGAAACGCGCGAGGAAGCCGCGGGCTGCGGGCTCATAAGAAGAAAAAGTTCTGGAAAGCGAGACTCCTTGTTATCCATAAAAGAGCCACATACACTGATATGTCAACCGGCGCAGATATGCGACGAGAGCCGGCGCCGTTTTTCATTGCCTGATTCTAACGAGACACAGAGCAGCGGCACGGGCGTTGCCGATCGAACACGGATTGCTGAGGGTCATGCACAATTCGTGCGGTTATGGGCTGCAAAACATGCAAACGACAGGCCACGCCACGTGCGCCACCATATCCAGCTGCGCAGCGGCAACGACTGCCGAGGCGCAGGCCGAGCCGCAGCCTACCGATGCCCCGCCGACATGCGGCATTGGCCAAAATGCTGGGCATCTCAGGTTGAGGAAGGCAACTTGAAATAGCAAGGAGCATCCTAGAATGCAAAGGGGTAACTCCAGATGCTAGCGCATTCACGAATGCAGTTCGCATTCCAGGATGGTCGACGCATCCTGGAATGCGTGGACCATCTTTGGAATGCGGTGTGCATCTTGAAATGCGAAAAGTCAACTCGGCATTCTGAGTTGAAAAATGCAATCTGAATTGATTTTTTGCAACTCAAAATGCCCTCAGCATCTCAAATTGCGGGTTCCCCGCCCCTGACGCGTATAGCTATATAGGGTGTGACACAGCTCACAGAACGACGGACGACGGCGCGGCCCGGGCGGACCGCGCGGTGCGTGGCTCCTCCTAGGGAGAGCGCGCCGTGCGCGCACGTGCCGCTCTCCATACCCTCTCCGGCCGACTGACAACACACCGGGGCCGAGCCGCCGGCCAACGCCCCGATGCCGGTGCACGGCGAGGAGCTGCGCGTTGGTAGGAAGGAGTCCTCGACACACACACGACACTCAGCCAGCGCTGGCTGCCACACATCCCGGGTGAGCGCGTACGGCACCACGTCACTCGGCAGCAGGCCACTGTGGAGCGCCACGACGGTCAGCGCGTGCCCAATGTGGAGCACGCTGACCGTCGACTGCTGACCGAGCAAGGTCAGGCCCAGAGTCAGTCAGTCAGTCAGTGTTACACACGTCCTAGCATGGACGACGGGGCACACGCACTCGCGGAACACAGGGCATTACACACGAGGCGTTGTGTGTGCGTTCGCAGGGAAAGGCATCACCACAGACAAAAGCAAGGTCAGGCCCAGAGGGGCACTCAGAATGGGAGCCACCCCGAGCGCTCCTCGGCCTGCCTTCGCAGCGCCTTTGCGGTGTGGAGGAAGTCGGTGGCGGCGTCCGCCAGGTCCTCGGACTTCTCCGCGAGCCTAAGACCGCCACTCTGAACAGTAAGTCTCCGCGGCCGCGGCCGCGCGGCTTTGCGTGGCAGCGCCGCCCGCTGATCTTCTCTCCCCGCTCGACGAGAGCCTGCCGGTTGTCCGACGACACTGCAACCGCCGCGGCAAGGGGAATCTCCGCGTCGGCGCGGGTGGTCATGACCCAGTCCTCGTCAGCTGCGGCGTGGTGGGCAGGCCGAGGCGCATCGAGGGCCTCCACGTACGCCTCCAGTTTGCTGCGCGCAGCCGGGGGCGGGTAGGCGTAGAACTGCAGGCCCTTGCGCTCCTCGTCCTCCCACGGCATACCCGTATGAAAGGTTAACTGCCTCAGCTTCGGGTGCCAGTAGTCAAAGACGGGCACACGGCCAGGTCCTGGGTCGGGAAACGCCCAAAACTGTAAGCCCTTTCGCTCTTCGTGTTCCCAAGGCTCGCCCGTGTGAAACGTGAGCTGTCGCAGCCGAGAATGCCAGAAATCGAACACAGGAACCGCGCCTTCAATTTCGCGTGCGAGCGCCACGAACTGAAGGCCTTTGCGCTCCTCGATGCCCTCCCACGACGCACCAGCGTGGAAAGTCAGCTGCCGGAGTTTCGGGTGCCACCAGTCCCACACCTCAACGCGGTCCTTCACGCTTGCCATCGATGTTCTTTGCTGGGCGGCAAGGTCGTCGTCGTCCCAGCGAGCGAGCGGCGTGCGCGCAGGCGAGCGAGCAGCGTGCGCACGCAGCAGCCCCCGGAAAAAGAAAAGCGCGCACACAACAGAAAAGAGTTTTGAAGCGTGGTTTATTGATGATGATAGCATTATTGATGATGTCGCTCCGTCTCCGCGCTCCTGATCACTTTGCCTTGTCGCCGCGCCCACGCGGGCGACGCGGCCCGGCCGGATGCTTGGCGCACCGCACAGCTTGGTTGGTGCACCACCACGGGCGAAAAACGCTGGTATTGCTAAAAATCTCTCTCCGAGGATCGAGAGCAGTACCGCCACGAGCTCGGCGCCCAGCGCGCCGTCTACGAGCCGTGGGCAGCAGAGCGGGCGCGGGCGCGACGCGCGGAGGCGGAGGCGAAGCAGGCGCGGGAGGAGGAGGCGAGGCGGCAGGAGGCGGTGCGAGAGGAGGAGCGGCGTAGGCTGTCGGCGGAGCGCGAGGCGGCGAAGGAGGCGGCGCGAAGGCAGGCGGACTCGGCTCTTGTCGAGCGGCTGCTCTCGCAGGCGCAGCGGCCACGCATTACCGAGAGCGACGCCGCCGATTGGCCGCCGCCGTACCCGTACCAGCGGCGGTGCAGAGGGCATGCGTGCGCGTGCAAGCGGTACGTCTACATGTCGCACCTGGCCGACTTGTGCCCGCGCCGCTGCAAGCTCAAGGACCCGTTCGCGTGCCGAGGAACCCACAAGGATCCGTGGGCGTGCGAGAGCCCGTGCGACGGCGAGCGGGTCCACTTCTCGATGAGCTTATGGTACGCGCAGGTCACCGGTGAGCCGTGGCTACGAGATTCAGGTCCGATTTGAGGCGGCCTTCTCGCGGTGGCGACCGCTTGCGTGGCGATGTGACCGGCCGAAGAGGCCTCGCGTGGAGGATGGCGATGCGAGTGGGTCGGAGGGTGACGACGAGTAGCTTTGGTGACGGATCTCTGACTCTGTAAAGTGTACGTGTACCTACAGTATGTTGACTATTTCGTTTGTAGGTTAGCATAGGACTTGTTGCGAGCTGTAGCTTGTCAGCTTGCTGGGCCGCGAAGCGCCCTAAAATTTTCAGCGTTACTACATACATACATACCTCTCGCTGAAAATTTTAGGGCGCTTTAATTCTCACTCGAATCCGGAATGCGTGTGCGTAGTACGTGGTGCGTAGGCCCTCTCCGACACCTTGGGCGTGCGAATGCATAAAACGTACCTCCTATTAACGTACTTGTGGCGGTTTCGTGTTCACATGCGCAGAGTATGCGACGCTCGTTCTTACGCTCGGCCGCAGCCATCGGCTCGCTGGCTGGACTGCGGACGCTTGGAAGGACGAGCTGTCAGCCCGCTCTGCCTTCGCCAGACACGCCAGAATCGCGACCCGTGCGCGGAGACGAGGACAGCCGCCGCTGCACTCGGCTTGCGCTCATGGACATGTGCCAGCACGAGGGCAAAGGCGCCAACATGCTACAGATTCTTGCCGAGCGCGGAGCCGAGTCGATCGTGGATCTTCGGTCGCCGAGCCGCAAACTGAAATGCAGCCAGAACGCCTCCGACTATGCTGATGCTCTCCAAGCGCTCGGCGCGGCGGGCGTGCAATACACGTGCATCGACTTGCCGGAGGGCGATGATGCCCAAGCGATTGCAAACGAAGTTTTACCTTTGATGCGGCCGCTGGGAATCCAAGCGGTGATCAACGGCAGCTTTGACGATGTCGTCGAGGTGGCAGACCTCATTTCTGAGCGCCTTTGCCCTGAGACCACAAACGGTTACCGCCTCAGCGAGGCGCGACACGATAAGGCGCGGATGCATGAGGTTGTCGACGAGGCCGGACTGAGGTCCTTGCGGTCTGTCGAGGTTCACTCGTACGCCGCCGCGGTGGCCCACATGCGAGAGGGGCGCGCAGCTTGGCCGGTGGTGCTCAAACCCCGCCGCGCGGGCGGCACCTTCGGCGTCAGCGTGTGCCACAACGAAGATGAGCTGCGTTCCGCGATCGAAAACACCATCGGCAAGACGAATCCGTTAGGCGGCACGATTGACACGCTCCTGCTGCAGCCTTACGTGCGCGGCACAGAGTACGTGGTCAATGTGGCGTCGCGCAACGGGACGCACATGGTGACAGACGCGTGGATGAGCCAAAAGAAGTGCAGCGGCTCACTCATCCTCTACCAGCGGGAGGACCTGGTGCGATCCTCGTCCGACGTGCAAGGGGTTGTGGACTATGTGAAGCAGACGCTCGATGCCCTCGGCATCCGAAACGGGCCTTCGCACACTGAGGTGATGCGCACCGACGAGGGCGAGGTGGTCCCTCACCACCACCGTCCGGCGCACCCTCGCCACCACCATCCGACGTGCCCTCGCCGCCACCATCTCCTGCTGCGCCCTTGCCACTGCCACCGTCCTTTGCGCCCTTATCACCGCCTGCTGCTGCCTCGCCGCCGCCAACGGGCGACACCATTGAAGATGATGACGAGCCCGCTGCTGATGCGGGCGAAATCGGTTCAGGCGACAACGGCATGGACGACGTAATTGGCGATGCCGCCTCGGGCGAGGTCGCTATCGATGCCGGCTCGGGCGATGCCGGCTCGGGCGATGCCGGCTCGGGCGATGCCGGCTCGGGCGATGCCGGCTCGGGCGATGCCGGCTCGGGCGATGCCGGCTCGGGCGATGCCGGCTCGGGCGATGCCGGCTCGCCCACCAGTTGTTTGTGTGCTCTCATCTTTTAACTGCCCATCCAATATATTTGTTCCGAGAGTGAATCTGAAATCTTTCTTGGCGAGCTGTGCTGATCCGGATGGTCTCACCCGGTGGGAGGCACCGAGGCGTCTAGGGCGCTCCACTCTACCTTAGCTCCTGAGGGGCGCGTGGTTTCAACCACGTAGTATGACTACAGCCCACGCCACAGACACCCTCCCCACTCCTCAGACACGTGTGCACTCCCTCACCCTCTCCTCTCTCCTCTGTCTCTCCTCTGTCTCTCCTCTCCTTGTCTGTGCTGTCTGCCTGACTCAGGCACTCAATCTGCCGATGCGTGATTGTGTGTGGGCTGCTCCGAGAGGGCCCTGTGCGATCCGACGGGTAGGGAGTCTGTGCCCGGGCGGTGTCCGGTGCGGAGTCTCCTTCTGATCCCGCCTGTGATGTTGGGTGTGAGGTTTGTGGCGGCTTCGAACCCAAGGGGGGGAGCTGATCCCACTCAGTAACCAACTCTCAGGGGCAGTAGGTGGGCGAGCCTCGAGCGCGCTCATCTCGATCGTCAAGGCGTCGCTACGCGCGGTCTTCCGCGGGGGGAGCTTCGTCGACGGGTGCGGGACCGCGGCGCAGCCAGCGTTGCGGCGATGCCTCCGGCTGCTGCGGCGAGTGGCTTGCTATATGTATCTTATTCGGACCCCCCTTGGCGCATTGTGATCCTTTCGTGCCAGGCTGCGGATTTCGGCCCGCCGTCCTCCGCTCGCGGCCGCCGCCCATGCGCTCGCGGGGCTACCCGACGCGGCTGGCCTCGTGCGATGGACCCAGCCGAGGTGCCCAACCAGTTGGAGCGGCGCCGACGCGCTGCGCGCGACCACCAGCCAGCTTTTCGAGGGGCCCGAGGACGGTGCGCCGAAAGAGTAGACACTCTCCGGTCCATCCGGAATTTTGTCGTTTTAGTTAGCACTGCTGCTGCAGACAGGGCCCGCGCGACCCCATGCCCTTCCCGGATCTCGTGTCCTGAGGCGTGACGTCACCCCGGTGACCGCCCACAGGTGGCTGTTCGCGCGCATCGCTCACGACGCCTTTGCGCGCCCGGTTTTCAGAGGGCTCCTGCGGCTCTCTCTCGTCGCGTGACCGCCGCCGACATCATGTGCTCGGTCGTCCCCGCCGGCGCGGAGCTGCGCCACGTCGAATTGTTCGGTAACTCGACCGCCGGCGCGCCCACCCTCGCCTCCCGCGCGCCTCACACCCAGTATTCTCCTCGCGCGCGGCCGACAAAGTAGGCACACGACCACCTCCCTCCCACTCACCCCCCTCACGATGCACACCCCGTCCACTCTCGCCGGCAAGGCGCACGGAACGCCCAATTTGGGCTGGAAATGCCGCCGCCACGGGTTGGTGGCGCCCTCGGCAGCGGGGCAGCGCCACGCCGCGCAAAACTTGCGCGACAAACTTGCGACCTCTGTCCCTCGTATTCACCCCAGATTCTGCCCTATCCCGGCTCACCAGGTACCGCGAGCGGCGAGCCGCGCCAAGTTTGCTCCATTTCCGACAAGTTCATCCCGCCCGAACGCCGATCTTCGGCCGCCTGGAGGCCCAGGACGGGGCTCGGGACCGGCCAGGTGTGGAATCTCTACGGCGCTGCGGTGTATCTGCGCGCCCATGGCGCGTTCAGGGGTGCGCCGGAGGCGTGTGGACTGCGGGGCGCCGCGATAGCGCGGCGCCGACGATTGTGTCGGCTCACTGTCACACCGTCGACACGGTCACAGTGTGTGTGCAGTGCGTCCACTCCGGCGACCGTGACGCCGTCGGTTCTCGCCTATACCGGCTAGTGTGGAGCTCTCAGTGTGGTCGCGTGTTTTACTAGTGATGCTGCACTAGGCGGCCTGTTTTTAGCAAAAAGCAGATACCACATCGCGTGTGGTCGTCGAAAAACCGCATGTTCGCCCGTCTGGGACCTCTTCGTACGGCTCCAAAAACCGCTCCTTAACGACGACTACGCGGCCCGGCGGTCGATCTGCGCCTTCTCAGCGGTGGAGGGGATGTGGGCGGTACGTGCGAACCGCGTGGTGCTGCGATGGCTTGACGAGTGCGACTCCCAGCGTCGACTCTGCGACCCCACGGAGCCTCTGCTGCTCCGGGGGGGGGGGTCTGCAGACCACCCGGCCGAACTTCAGAGTCGCGGTGCTCCTCAAATACGGCTCAAACGCCCACGATGTTGTGGAGGGGACATATTCTGATGATCCTGGCCCGATTGGCTCGCTCAGAAAGCTTCTGGGCGATCGTTAAGGTTCGCTCCCCGCACACCGGCCCCGGAATAAGATACATCATATTGCTGCTCGCTGCGATTGCGAAAAACTCGTCTCGTCGCACACCTAGAGCTTATGCCCTGGCGAGATGTGAGGCGCATGCGCCCAGGAGGGGAGGGCGCATGCGTAACGACGCTGCTAGAGATGCCTTTCGGGGCCCAGAGATAAAACTTCTGATGCCATGCCGCGTGACCTAGTAGTGTCCCCAGCTATGGGCGTGTCCACGTGTTGGAGCCAGGTGTGGTGTGGGCGCGAGAATAGCTCCGCCGTTAATGGAGGCAACCGATGCGAGTCGACTGGTGTGTGTCGTCGTGGTTTCGTATCAAGAATACTCACTCACACTGCTAGTATGGGCACCCTCTAGAGATCACTACACTACTGATCCTGGTCATTAGAGCTGCCAGGGGGGTAGCGTCAGGAGCCGGTAGGAGTCAAAACCCCTCATATTTGAGACATCGTGGCCCATGTGCGCTCGCACAAGAACGAGCCAGTCACAGAGGGGTGAGCGGCACCGGCACCGGCTAGCGCAGGGCGGGCGGGGGCGGGCGGGGGCGGGGCAAAGGAGATCTGACCAGTTTTAACTAAAGACGACAGAGAGTGCAGTTTCAGCTGGTTTATAGTTCCAATTTTCTGAATTCTCCTGCTGTGCCACCGACCTTCTTATGGCCTCCACGCCCGACGCAGCATGTGCGCCGCGAGCTTCGGCTCTCTGAGCCGCGTGAAGACGCCCTTGTGGTTGAGGCCCGCGGCACGGAGGTGCATCTGCGGCGTCCGAAAGTCGGCGAGATTCCAGACGTGCACGCCAAAGACGAAGGGCAGCTTGCGCTCCAGCTCCGTGTACACCTCCAAGAGGCCCGCCTGGAACTCCTCGCTCCAGAGCCCCGGCGCCATCATGTGGCATCCCGGGAGCGTGTCCGCACCGCATTCGGAGACCATGATCGGCTTGCGAAAGTCGGCGTGCAACGCCACGAACCTGCGCATAAGATGCACCTCGGGGCGGGAGTACGGTGCTGTGCAGCGTACTCCTCGTGAAGACGAGGGGCTACGAAGAAACGAATACCGCGGAACATGGCAATACAGCGGGAGACGTGTCCTCTCGCGCCAGTTGGGGAGACAAGACAGCGTACTCCGCTTCTAGCGCCACGAACTTGGCCTCGAGCTGTCTCCCAATCTCGGCGAGCGGCTTGCCCACGTCGTAGTACCAGCCGACGTACTCGTTGAGCGAGAGAAAGTCACACGCGCGGTTGGCCTCGTCGCAATGCTCGGGGATGTTGGCAAACGTCACCAGCCGCGTGCCCTCCGCCCTTGCGAGCGCCACCAACTCGAGCAGCGCCTCCGTCTGCTGCCTCTTGGCCTCCGCCGTCGGCACCGACTGCGGCCCTCCCGGCTCGTTGCACACCTGGTCAAGCAGTAGCGTCTCAGTAGCGTCTCAGTCAATCCACCACGAACTACTTCCTGCGGTACATATCTCCCCGCATCTCCCCCGCTGATCTCCCCACATCTCCCGGCTCGTCGCACACCGACCCTATCTCCCCATATCTCCCCCGCTGATCTCCCCACATCTCCCGGCTCGTCGCACACCGACCCTATCTCCCCATATCTCCCCCGCAGATCTCCCCACATCTCCCGGCTCGTCGCACACCGACCACGCGACTACGCACGTGCGGCAGCAGTCTCGCGCCAACAGCTCGGCGAGCGCGCGCGTCGCCTGCGCCTGCCATGATACAGCCGAGATCGCGCGAGATCTCAGACTCTAGCATCCCTCCCTCCCTCCCTGCGCCTGCCGCTGCTGCACGATGGCGGGCGCGTCGGCGAACGACAATCCGACGCACGGAGACTCGGAGACGACCAGCAAGCCTGTGCTCACGGCAAGAGGTGTGAAGAGACGCTGCTCACAGCTGGCCTGCCGCGCGACGCATGTCGGACGCGCCTACTTGTGAGTACGCCGGCATGAGGGCGGGAGGACGGTATTGTGCAGCGCATTCAGAGCACGAGTCGGATACGGATAGGAACACAGTGAATACAGTGGAATGTAGCGGAGGCGGCGGAGTCCGTGTCCTCTCGAGCGCTGGTTCGGACACATGAATACGTACTCTTCTAGACCAGCAAGCCGTGCTCGTCGGCGAGGTCGAGGTCCACCTCCGAGTACGAGATTATTATTATCATCATTATTATTAATTATTATTGAGACGCTGGCGAGGGAGGTCCACCTCCGAGTACGGGTAGTGCGCGGTGCGGTACGAGTTGGCGCCTATTGGATTCGGGTACCGGGTTTGGTAGGGTAGGAACCCGGGTAGTGCGTGGTGCGGTACGAGTTAGCTGGCGCCGACCCACCGCAAGCACGCGTGGTCGCGCACAAGCACGGCGCCAACCTAAAGTTGATGAGTTGACTAGTCAGCCAATGGAGTACAAGGTAACTAGTTAAGGTCGCGCACGAGCGCGCGGCGCCAACCTAATGCATTCCTCAGCGGAGTGAGGGATGCTGTTGAATGAAGTTCGTCCACGAGGCGCGGCGCCAACCTCGGCGCGCCCCACCAGCGGGAAATCTTCGTGCCTACCCGACGGAGGCACGGGGAGATATGGCGAGATATGGCGAGATCGCCCCACCAGCGGGAAACTCCTTGTGCCGGCCAAACCCGCGCATCGACACGGGCTCGCCTATCAAACCGTTTGATTGGGTTCGGGCACCGGGTGGGGTAGGGTACTGCGGCTGGACACGGGTTCGCCGTTGAGGAGGAGGCCGTCGTCCGACGCCTCGACAGTCCGCAGTCCAAGCCGCTGCTCGTACGAGTCAATCGGGGCACCGTCGGCGTCCAGCGCCTCGAGGCGAAGTAAGGGAAGGGAGGGGAAGGGGGAACTTCTCCACGCACATGGGGTGGTGGGGCAAGGGCCGGGCTAGTCCCTCGCGACTCCACGTCTAGACGACAGGAGCCGGCACGGCATTCAGAGTGCAAGGCCGTGTGCGTGTGCGTGTGCGTGTGCGTGTGCGTGTGCGTGCGCGTGCGCGTGCGCGTGCGCGTGCGCGTGTGCGTGTGCGTGTGCGTGTGCGTGTGTGTGTGCCTCGAGGCGAAGGCGGTACAGGTACGCGGCGCCGGCCGCCCACAGAGTCGGCCTCAGCACGCGCACGGCGCAGCGCGCCTCGGCCGTCTCCGCATCGACTGTGCCGTCGGAGGCCTCGCCCGCCTCGACGCCGCCTTGTGCCAAGGCTCACCGCGATCCCGCAATCAACTAATTAATGAGTTAGAATCAGCGGATCGCCTTGTGTCCAGAGGCTCGCTCGCACACGGCTCACGCCGGTCCCGCAATCAACTAGTGAATGCATTCAAACTAGTTGATTGCCTTGTGTCCAGAGGCTCGCTCGCACACGGCTCACGCCGGTCCCGCAATCAACTAGTGAATGCATTCAAACTAGTTGATTGCCTTGTGTCCAGAGGCTCGCTCGCACACGGCTCACGCCGGTCCCGCAGCGGCAGCGCATTAACACGCTGGCGGCCGAGGCGGCGCCAGCGGTGAGGCCCTCTAGCCTGCGCGGTGGGTACGCCAGCGTGAGGGGCAGGAAGACGGTATGGTGCAGCGTGTTCACAGCACCGCGTGGGTCGAGGGTGTGTGTGTGTGTGTGTGTGTGTGTGTGTGTGTATGTGCGGGTCGGAAGACACAGAGAGTACGTGCTCCGCTTCTAGGCCCTCCAAGCCGGGTCTCGATCTTCAGCCCCTCCAGGCCGCTCGCCGGGCGCACGCAGAGCTGGACAGACCGCTGCACGCCGCAGAACGGGTAAAAGTCGAACGAGGCGCGCGGGAAGCAGCCCGGCGCCATCGCGCCCCACCCGCCGCCCGGAGGGACGTGGGTCGGTTCGAGGCGTCCGTCGACCTAGGGAAGTCCGCTCAGGAGGTGTGACCGCCCCGTCGGAGTGTCTTGTCTTGTGTGGCCATCAAAGCCCGTCTAGCGTCCACCCATCCCGCGCCGGTGTCCCAAGTGTTGGTCGGGTTGTGTCTCGCCTAGATCTATTTCTATCGCCGACCCGCAGCACGAGCAAGTTTGGCTCGCCGGAGGAGCGGAGGAGGCACGTCACGTCCACCTCGAATGGGAGATGCCCGCCCTCGTGTGCTCCGGCTCGCTCTCCGTTGAAGTACACCTCGCACGAGTAGTTGACGCTTCCGAAGCGGAGGCAGACGCGCTGCCGAGGCGTCAGCCCAAGCGGCGCCCAGACGGTGCGCTCGTACCACGCGGGCCCGAGAAACGAGTCGAGCTCAGGGAGCTGCTCGTTCCACGAGGCAGGGACGGCGATGGGCGTGCGGCCGCTCTCGGGCAGGCCACTGCAGAAGCCGCTTGCATGTCCGTCGTCTTTGTGGTCGGCGATGAAGGCCCAGAGTCCGTCGAGTTGCGTGCAGCGGCGGTGAGCGCTGTCAGAAGGCCGCAACGTCCCCCAAGTGTCGGCCATGTGACCTCGAGGGAGCGAGCGAGGAGGAAGCGGGCGCGAGGGCCAGACAAAAGATTTTAAACAAAACAACTCTCTCTGGGGCTAGGGCTCTAGAGAGAGAGAGAGAGAGAGAGAGCTGCTGCGCGCACGCGGCGGCGCCGCTCTCTCGCGAGACGGCTGGCGACGCGGCTCGCCGCCGACGTACGGTGCGCTCGTCCGACGGTCCGCGGCGTGGCGTGCGCGGCGCTGAGCGCCGCTCTGCGAGCGCCTCTGCGCCTGCACTGCCTGTCTCTGTTGCTGGTGGTGGTGGTGGTGCTGCTGCTGCTGGTGCCGATGCTGCTGCTGGCGCGGCGCGGATGTGCGACTGGGCTCGACGCGCGCGTCGCGAGCGTCTGACGCGGCGGGCGGCGTCGGGCAGGTGCGCTTCTCTCTTTGGTGGTGGTGGTGCTGCTGCTGCTGCTGGTGGTGGTGCAGATGCTGCTGCTGGTGCGGTGCGGCTCTTCGACTCGACTCGGTGCGCTCGTCGCGGCGATCTGACGCGGCGGGCGGCGTCGCGGGCGGCAGCGATCGCGGCTCGAAGGTGGAGGTGGAGGCTGGAGGCTGTGGTGGACTTTGAGTTTATTTCATGGTCGTGTACGGGGACCGGGGGGTCAATCACGTGCCACTGGCACTGCCAGCTTTTGAGAGCAATTTGAGCAAAAGAGTTTACTTTTTCGCAGCATTTAGGATATTAAAGGTTTTAGCAACACCGCTCAATACCAAACAACTCACTTAGAGCGTAGTGCAACACACTAAAGCCGCACACACACTCCTCTCCTTAAAATTCCTGTGTGGTAGCGGCGTGCCGTCCTCCCATCCCTCACCTGGCGGCGGAGCGACTGATCGGTATTGTTTGTCTGTCAGTGTCTCTCCCACACGCCCACACACGCCACGGCGCGCGACATTCATCTCCCACGCTGCGTTTCGTCCATTTAGTTGCGGTTGCGCCGTCGACCCTGGGGTGTCGTGCACGGGGCGCCACTCACCACTTAGCGCTACGGTCCGCGTTCTGGTTGAGGCTCGCGGCCCGCTGAGGCAGCCTCTTAGCCGCGACTCTTGGGGCAGCAGTAAAGGTGGCAGTCAGTCCGCGCACGTCATCCCTTTTATGCCAAGGTATTCTGTGGGGCACATGCGGTGCGACTCGCACATGAAAGGGGTGTCGATGCACCCCAGGGTCCCGATGCTGTCGACAAAGATCGCCAGCGGGCACGCCTGGCACGCGCTGAGCGCCTCGCTCTCTTGAGCCGTGACGTTTCCGAGGAGCGTGTACGTGAATGCCATCTTGTCGGGCTCGTTCTCGAAGAAGGTGTGCGACTGGAGCGTCACCGGGATGGAAAACACGTTCTCGTCTTGGGTGCAGCTTTGCGCGGTGAGGGTGAGGACCGCATTCGGAGGGATGTGGTCGTCCTCGCTGTCAAAGATGCCCGCCACCGTCGCCAGGGTAGTCGAGAAGGCCTCGCGCCTCGGGCGATCCGTGAAGGCGATGACGTTCTTTGTCTCCTGCATGACAAAGCGGGAGCCAGTTTGCGAGCCGGTGAAGAGCCCGGTGGCGGAGAACAGCCACGTTCCAGACTCGGGCTCTGGAGAAGGCGCAAAGGCGCTGGCGCGCAGCGCGCAAGCGATGAGGATGATTGTCTTCATGATGCGCGAGCAAAGACTGGAAGCAGCCGGCACACGTGGTTTTCTTTCTTCCCCCCGGTTATCTGGCCCGCTGGGTGCGCTTCTTAGCTCGCGGGTATGTGAGGCTACTGACTGCACTCCAACTGCTCCAAGATATCAATCAGGTGAGTGAGTCCAAGGGAATCTTCCGTCCTCCTACGTGGTATTTAACTCTTTGTGTTCGCTTTTGAGAAGAAAATAAATGAGAAAAAGAATGCGTGGTCATGACATGTCCACCATGTCGGCGCTGCTGAGGCTGTGCCGGCTCGCGGGGTTGGCCTCTCACTGTGCTGGCCGCGTCGGAGGGGGAGACGGCGTGGAGCGTCGAGGCCAACAACGCGCTCGCCGAGGCGGATAGGCTGCAGCAGCAGAAGCGATGGGCGGATGCGATCACGTACTACAAGCGCGTGCTCGCCGTCTCTCCAAACCCGCCAAACTTCCAAAAGTACATTGTGCTCAACAACCTCGGGTGGTCGATGATTGTACCACACGGACCGCTGGGCTGAGGCGGAGCACTACTACCACCTCGCCCTCGCCGCCGTGCCCAATAAGCCGCCGACGGACCACGCGCACATCAACCTGGCGACGCTCTACACAAAGACACACCGGCCGGCGGAGGCGGTGGCGTCGTACCGGGCGGCGCTGAGTGAGTATTCTTGATACGAAACCACGACGACACACACCAGTCGACTCGTATCGGTTGCCTCCATGAACGGCGGAGCTATTCTCGCGCCCACACCACACCTCGTGGCTCCAACGTGGACACGCCCATAGCTGGGGACACTACTAGGTCATGCATGGCATCAGAAGTTTTATCTCTGGGCCCCGAAAGGCATCTCTAGCGGCGTCGTTACGCATGCGCCCTCCCCTCCTAGGCGCATGCGCCTTGCTTCTAAGGAAGCCGTCGCCTGCGCCTTGTCTGTCGTGTGAATCGTGCGTGTGCGAAAGGCTTTTGTTGGAAAATTCTTTTGTTTATGCTTCTAAGGAAGCCGTCGTCTGCGCCTTGTCTGTCGTGTGAATCGTGCGGGGGCGAGAGCCTTTGGTGCTATTTTTTCTTTTTCTCTGTGGAAGCTTCTCGAGGCTCGTCGACCGCGCCGTCTGACACCATGCGTGCCACCGCTGCATCTACCGCCGCAGCGGATGCCAGCCCGCCGCCTCCTCCTCCTACCGTGCTGATCCCGGGGTTCCTGAGCATGGGCGACTGCTGGTCGTCCGGCGAGCTGGCGGCGCGCGACGGCGCGCGCGCCTTTCTCCCCACCCACCCGGGCCCGCTCTCCTCGCACCACGACCGGGCGGTCGAAGTGTTTTACCAGCTCGTCGGGGGCACGGCCGACTACGGCGCCGCGCACGCGGCAGAGTGCGGCCACGCGCGGTACGGGCGGACGTACGGCGGCCTCTATCCGGAGTGGAGCGCCCGCCGTCCCGTCGACCTCCTCGGCCACTCCATCGGCGGCGTGACGGCGCGCGTGCTGCTCGACCTCCTCCGCAGACGGTGAGACACTTCCGAGACACTTCCGAGACGCTTCCGCCTCTCCGCTCTCACCGGGCGAGACACTTCCGAGACACTTCCGAGACACTTCCGAGACGCTTCCGCTCTCGCCGGGCGAGACGCGCTCTGCCTCGCCCGTCCAACTGTATGAAGCGTGCGCGCATGGTGCGTTACGACCCCTCGCCTCTGCGTCTCCCCAGCGCGCCGCCAAAGCGCGTACCCCCCCCCCCCCCACAGTGTACCCCCCCCCCCCACACAGTGCCTTCGCCTCGCACCCGCAAACCTCGGCGGCGTGGGTGCGGTCGCTCGCCGCCCTCTCGTCTCCTCTGAACGGGGACCCGGTCACCTTTGCCCTCGGCGCCTGCCCTCCGCCGCCCGCCGCGCCGACGGTCCTTCCCCCCACGCCGACCACGGCCTCAGTCCTGCACGCGCGGAGCGGCGGCGGCGAGGGCGGCGGCGGCGAGGGCGGCGGCGGCGGCGGTGGTGGCGGCGGTGGTGGCGGCGGTGGTGGCGGCGGTGGCGGCGGCGATGAGGGTGCGGGCGGCGGCGGTGAGGGCGCGGGCGGCGAGCCGGAGCGGCTAGGCGGAGCCGCCGACGCGCCGTCGCCGCCGCTGGAGATTCGCCCGCTGTCGGCGGGCTGGGCGCTGACAGTGGGCGCCGAAGCGCGTACGATGCGCAAAGACATGTGTAATGCACACATACACAGACGCACAATCTTACACCCGCCCTCCCCTACCCCACGGTAACCGAACCCGCCCTCCCCTACCCCACGGTACCCGAACCCACCCTCCCCTACCCCACGGTACCCGAACCCGCCCTCCCCTACCCCACGGTAACCGAACCCTCCCTCCCCTACCGCACGGTACCCGAACCCACCCTCCCCTACCCCACGGTAACCGGACCCACCCTCCCCTACCCCACGGACCCGAACCA
>NW_005200623.1:37230-48009 GCF_000372725.1 Emiliania huxleyi CCMP1516
CAATCGCATGTGGGCAGCACCCTCCCCTACCCCACGGTACCCGAACCCACCCATAGGCGCGCACCTCGTCACCTTGTTCGACTTCTCGGACCTCTCCAGACCTTTCCTGGAACCTTCCTGCAGGCGCGCACCTCGTCGCCTTCTTCGACTTGCGCGTGATCGTCGACCTACAGCTAGACCAGTGGCACCTCTCGTGGCGGCACGGCCAGCAGGCGCGCCGCAGGCTGATCGACGCGCTGCTCTGGCGCACGTCGGTCGGCCAGGCGGCCGACAACGCCGCGCAGGACACCGCCTCTTAATCTCGGCCACCTCGGCTAACACCTCGGCCACATCTCGGCCGTATCTCGGCTCTCCCTCGGCCATACCCCGCCTGTACCTCGGCCACATCTCGGACCGCGCCGCGCAGGACATCTGCCCGCCGCGCGCCGCTGCAATCAACGCGCGCCTCCGCCGCCGCCGCGGCGGCGGCGGCGCCGCGGGCGGCGGCGGCGGGGTGGGAGGAGGTGGGATGGGAGGAGGTGGGGTGGGAGGAGGTGGCAGCGGCTGCGCGATGGGGCGGGAGCTGTGCTTCGGCGGCGCAGGGTTAGGGCTCGGCGTTGGCGGTGGGTCAGTCGGCAGCATGGGGCGAGGCGAGATTGCCCGAGATCGCCCGAGATCGACCGAGATGCGCCGAGCTCACCCGAGATGCCCCGAGCTGCCCCGAGATGCCCCGAGATGCCCCGAGATGCCCCGAGCTGCCCCGAGCTCACCCGAGCTCACCCGAGCTCAGGTGCCGACGGCGGCGGGGCGATGAGTGCGGTGGAGGCGGCCGAGGCGGCGGACGAGGTGTCGCGCTCCAGAGGGGGCGGAGAGGAGGGCGCGCCGCCGAAGCGGGACGCCACCCTGACGCCGCCGCCGGCGGCGGCGGCGGCGGCGGCGGCGGCGGCGGAGGACGAGGAGCAGGGCGACGGCGGCCCCTATCTGCGCTCGTATGTTGCGAGGCGCCGAACCGCCGCCGGCGCTCTACGCGAGGTGAGCGGCGCCGCTCTCTTCCGTGCTGGCCTCCTCGCTGCGTTTGGAGGCGCCGTCCGGCGCGGCTGGACCGGCGTTGGGAGAGGCAGCAAGGAGGGCGGCTCTCGCGCCGCGAGCCCACGGCCGCAGGCGCCGCAGGCACCGCACGATGGGCTCCTGTCCGTCGCCACTCAGGCCCGCCCCGCCCGCCCAGCCGCTGATTCGTCCGATTCATTCGTTATGAACTTGATCACTCAGCAGGCCCACCCCGCCGGAGAGCCCGCGCGCTGGCTGCACCCGCTCGGCCGCGAGGCGCTGGCGGAGGCGTCGGCGGCGCTGCCGAGCGAGGCGGTCGCCGCTGCTCTCATCGCCGCCACTCGGCTCGCCGCGTGGCTGCTGCTCCCTCGCCGTCGCAGAACGGACGAGGCGGGTGGAGGCAGTGGCGGAGGCGAGAGGGAGGGCGACGGCGACGGCGATGGCGAGGGGAAGGGCAAGGGCGGGGCCACGGCGGCGGTGTCGCCTGAGCGCGGCGTCTGGCACGTCGTCGAGGTGTTCGGTTTGGACCACTTTGGCGTCGCGGCGCCGTCGCTGCTGGCGGACCGCGCCGCGCGCGACCTCTTCTGGCAGTCTCACCTCCGCTGGCTCGCGCAGCTCGACGTTTGGCACGCGTGCCTGTGACGGTGTTTTTCGCGGTTGTGTGTTTGTGTCCATTGTCAGTGTCCACTGCAACTTGTTCCACCACCGCGAGGTCTGATTGCCTGTGTGCCCTGTGTGTTAAAAAAACTGTTCAGTTTTCAAAGGCAAAAACGCCAGCCTACGCCCTCCCCTCACACTGACACTTCTCCCCTATTCCCGTCTTTAGGTTGCGCACATCTCCCAGCGAGCTAGGTTCTCCGCTTTTTCTCCCCTAGTCATCTGCCCGCGCCGCGCGCCTCTGTGGGCGTCTAGTGCAGCCACTGACAGAACTGTTCCAAAGGAGTGGTCAACGTCTCGCCTGGTCGGGTGGGCTCGCGCACTGCTTAGCCCTAGGGGAGGGGTGTGTGTGAGGTGTCGGAATGGTAAGGTTTCAGGCCGCCAAGGTGTGGGGGATTTGGGGGATGAGTCAGGAGCCAGCAGCCTTCCTGCTGGACCTGAGTTCACAGCTCCTCCGCCCGACGGGGTGGTCCCTTGGATTCGGGCCCCGCTCCCTTTTCCTGCGCCTGGTCTGTCCCTGTCAAGTGTGTGTTGCGAGATGCAGAGCTGGTTAGGCTGGAGCGCGGGCGGTGCGGTGGCAGGCGAGGGCAGCGCGGTAGGCGAGAGGCGGCCGCGGGGCTTCGAGTGGCGCGATAGGAGGGTAGGCTGGCTGTGGAGGGGCGCCGCGTGGCCTCGGCAAATGAGTAGTGCTTTATGAGCGGCCAGTTTTGTGCGTATTGCAAATCGAGCCTGCGGCGTGGCCTAGTTGGTGCAGCGTTCGTGTCGGGGACGTTTTGGTCGTTGGTTCGAGCCCAGCTGGTGCAGTTCGTAGTCGCGTAGCGCGCGGGTGCGCGGCAGCCTCGGCAACCGAGGCGACAGTGGCGAGCAGGGGCGAGCAGGGGCGAGCAGGGGTCAGAGCAGTGCGGCGCGCCGAATTTTTTTCGATGGGCTCGGTCAGTGGGCGTGTCAGGAGGCGGCCGGCCGGGAGAAACTCGGCAGTAAAACTCCCGCGCCGGCCCAGGAGGTGGGAGTGTCACGGAGGCGGCCATTGGCGCGCGCTCCTTGTCTTCGTGGGTCCGAGTTTTTTTTCTGTGCCCTGTGTGTTGGGCGAGCAGGTGAAAGACGTCTCTGTCTCACTCACAGTCACCTCGTCGGCCGTGCCCGGGCAGGTTCCACGCGTTCCCGGACCGCCCCGTTGGAGGTAGGCCGCTCGTCTAGCCAATCAGCCTTAAGCGAGCGGTCTGGCCGTTGGAATGGCCTTGTTGTTTAAATTCTTGTAGGTTGGTTTTCAAAAATCTCTCTCGAAACTCGACAAACGGAGAAAAAGTCGGGCCCGCGCCCCTGGGCCGCGTGTTTTGTCGACTTTTGTGGCGATACCACGAATCACGCTACGAAGAATATAAAAGAATTCGATAGCAATATAAAATAAAATAAGGTTCCTCCCGCACGCTTTTCTGGTCCCGCGCTAGGGTGGGCGACGGCTAGCGCATCACACACCTCTCCTTAAAATCCCTGTGTGGTGGCGACGTGCCTTGTTCCGAGCGTGCTGCGTTCTCGTGCTTACAGTGTATACCGCGAGACCGGTCCCGGGTCCCGCGCGACTTTGTTCGCAGTATTGTCACCGACACGACTCGTGATTCACGGACGGCGCGCCGCCGGACGCGGGCTCGGTCGAGCCTCGAGCGGGCGGGGACGGGGAGGGCGGGGTCGGAGTCGCCAATCAGCAATCTCGACCCTCGAGTCTCGACCGTTCTGCGTCGCGCCATGTTTTGAAACTTTTACTCCACCCAACACACATTTCGTTTTCGAGCAAGCGGGTGCCTGAGGATCGACGCCGTCGTGCCTCGAGCGGACGTGACAAGGTTCTGTGCACTGTGGGAGCCTGTGTGGTCACCGGCCCAACTGTGCACCCAGCAACGCGTCCGCGTGTTCCTTGCGCGCGGCCGACAGCTCATCGCCCACGCGCGCGCACTCGGCGAGGCGCTCGCGGCGCACCGCGGCGGCGTCACTCGTCTCGTTGGGCGCCGCGTTCTTGAGGTCGAGCGAGATTGCGTTCAGCTCCTCCTCGAGCGCGCCCAGCTGCACCTGTGCCTCCGCAGCGTCCAGCAGCCGCTTGCGCAGCCGCAAGGTCAGCTTGCCCACCCGCTCGCGGAGCTCGGCGAGCCGCGCCACGCCGTCCTGCGCGGTGAGTACGCCGACATCAGGGCGGGAGTGCGGTCTTCAGAGCACCGCGTAATACACGTGCTACGAATACAGCCGAAGACGGCGGAAGAGGGCGGACGACGGCGCCCAAATCTCCTCATATCTCCCCATATCTCGTGCCTAGAAGCTTCTAGGCTCGCGCGCCTGCACTAGCGCCTCGCCCTCGCGCTCTGCATGGTGGCGCCGCTTGAACAGCAGCATCAGCCTCCCCCCTGCGGGCGCCATGCCGAGAGCAGCCACCGTGGCGTCGTCTGCCGCCTCCTTCCCCTTGGCCAGCAGCCGCATCGCCGCCGGCTCCGCACCGCCACTGACGAGCGGGGCGAGCAGCGCCTTGAGGGAGATATGGGGAGATATGGGGAGATATGGGAGATGTGGTAAGATGTGGGGAGCGGGGCGAGCAGCGCCTTGAGGGACAGGACGGTGCTGTGCGGCTCGCAGCGCAGCTCGAACTTGCTCGCGCCCTGGCTGACGGACAGCAGCACGGGGCCCTCCCCCGCCGCCGTGACGGCGCCTCTGCCGCCGACGCCTCCGCCTCCTGCTCCGCCTCCGCCTCCACGCGGCTGGACGCGATCGAGCGGTGTCTGCCTCTCGCCGCCGCCCGCGAGGGCCACTGTGCAGTACAACTGTGGCGGATCATCGGTGTGTATCGCCTGGACCACCGCTGAGTGGCGCTCGCCGCCCGAGTCGAGGTAGTCCACCTCGCAGCCAATCGACAGCCACGGAGGCGCGCCGAGCGGGCGGGAGTTGGCGGAGGTGGCGGAGGCGGGAGCGGCCGCCTTCCCGCGCTGCTGGAGGCTCTTTGCTCCCGCCTGCGAGCGCATCAGCATCAGCTTGCCGCCGTCGGCGAGGCCAAGCGCGGAGAGCGGCGTGGCGTCGGGCGGCGCCTTCCCTTTGGCGACCAGCTTGAGCTCCTCTGGCGGCAACGATACAAGTGGCGCGAGCTGCGCCTTGACGGCGGCGAGCGTGTCGGCGGCTTTGACCTCGAGCTCGTGCTTGCCGCCGAGGCCGACCACGGTGAGCTTCATGACACTGGTGTGTATGCACGGCTGGTTGTTGTGGATGAACCCGATACCAATCGTCCGGACCGCGGTGGTGCTTCTTGGCCGGCAGAGGCGAACACAAAATACTCTCTCTTTTCCGGTTATGGTACCCTTTTGGTGCTGGTAGCGAACCGACGCTGCTTGACCTGCCAAAGTCGGTTCGCTCTCGTCACGGTCGGGCGTGCGAGGCTCCTGTGCCTCCGGTGAACCGGCTCATCTCTCCGCCGGTCGCCAGCACCCGCGCCACCGACTAGCTGCGCCACTCGCGACGCGCCCACCTCGCTCACAGCCTGCATACGCTACTCCCGCCGTGCCTTTGCTACCACATGGATCACATGTCACTGCAAACGCGCCCGCAGCCGCGCCGTAAAGGTCTGCCGTGCTGGCTGACGATCTCACTCTCCCGCTCGTATTGCATCTGCCTCCAGACACTCAGCCAACCTGGCTGCCACACATCCTGAGCGAACTTCCCTAGTCACCCGCGGCCGGACTCCACCCGGCACGCGTGATTGATTGATTGATGGGAAGGCGAAACACAGTCCGACCAACGACTGGGACACCAACGCGGTATGGGTGGACGCACAGGACGGGCGATGACGGTCACGCGTCGTATGTATGTAGGAAGGTGAAGAATAGTCAGGCTCGGACTGGACACCGACGCGGTATGGGTGGACGCTGGACAGATGATGACGACACGCACGAGCGACACGAGTGAGTGAGTATTCTTGATACGAAACCACGACGACACACACCAGTCGACTCGCATCGGTTGCCTCCATGAACGGCGGAGCTATTCTCGCGTCCACACCACACCTGGCTCCAACGTGGACACGCCCATAGCTGGGGACACTACTAGGTCACGCATGGCATCACAGAAGTTTTATCTCTGGGCCCCGAAAGGCATCTCTAGCAGTGTCGTTACACATGCCCCCTCCCCTCCTGGGCGCATGCGCCTCACGTCTCGCCAGAGCATAAGCCCTTGGCGTGTGGCGAGACGAGTTTTTCGCCATCGCCGCGAGCAGCAAACCGCCCGCCGCAAACAGCCGGAGGCCTCGCCGCGGCACTGGCTGCGCCGCGGTCCCGCACCCGTCGACGCAGCTCCCCCCGCGGAAGACCGCGCGTAGCGACGCCTTGTCGATCGAGATGGGCGCGCCTGAAGCTCGCCCACCTACTGCCCCTGAGAGTTGGTTACGAGTGGGATCAGCTCCCCCCCTTGGGATCAAAGCTTCCACGACCTCGCACCCAACATCCCAGGCGGGATCAGAAGGGGACTCCACACCGGACACCGCCCGGGCACAGCCCCCCTACCCGTCGGATCGCACAGAGGGCCCCCTCGGAGCAGCCCACACACAATCACGCATCGGCAGATTGAGTGCCTGAGTCAGGCAGACAGCACAGACAAGAGGAGAGAGCGGAGAGAGAGAGAGAGAGAGGAGAGAGGAGAGGGTGAGGGTGTGAACACACGTGAGGAGTGGGGGAGGGTGTCTGTGGTGGGTTGTAGTCATACTACGTGGTTAGAACCACGCACCCCTCAGGAGCTAAGGTAGAGTGTTTGGGTGTCAAAACACCGGGTCGGCGCCAGGCTTAGACAGCCTGTCGCACGACGGGTTGACTGCGAGGCAGTCCGAGCACGAACTAGTCGTCGATCCGCTGACGATCCCCGCCGCTTCACCGTCGGAGCGGCGGCGGGTGAGAGTTAGTCAAAGGTCCACCACACAGCCTCCAGCCTCCAGCCTCCACCTCCACCCGCGAGCCGCCACCGCTGCCGCCCGCGACGCCGCCCGCCGCGTCAGATAGCCGCGACGCGCGCACCGAGTCGAGTCGGAGAGCCGCGCCGCACCAGCAGGAGCATCTGCACCACCAGCAGCAGCAGCAGCACCACCACCACCACCCGAGAGAGAAGCGCACCTGCCCGACGCCGCCCGCCGCGTCAGACGCTCGCGACGCGCGCGTCGAGCCCAGTCGCAGAGCCGCGCCGCGCCAGCAGCAGCATCTGCACCAGCAGCAGCACCACCTCCACCACCAGCAGCAACAGAGACAGGCAGTGCAGGCGCAGAAGCGCTCTCAGAGCGGCGCGCAGCGCCGCGCACGCCACGCTGCGGACCGTCGGACGAGCGCACCGTACGTCGGCGGCGAGCCGCGTCACACACACACACACACTCACAGGGCCCAACAGGAGAATAGGTAGGTCAGAGCCGCGTCCAGAGACCTCGAGAGTTCGAAGTCGCTGCCGCCCGGGCCTTTTTGGCAGTGTTCCCTCTTGGGGCGGCGCGCGTTCGAGCGAGGACATCCCAACACATATGCCGGTTTACGCTGCGCCCAACCCTCCCAGCCCTGCGGCCAGCGACCATGAGCGCGGCGCGCTGCTCGACAGCTCCGAGCGAGAGCTGCCGCCGCCTTCGATGGACGAGCAGATTGAGGCTCTCGACACTTCCTATGTTTAGTGACACACGCATGCTCGAGGGGCTCTCTGCTGGTGGTTCAGATCCGCTCGTGTGTGCGCTCTCACAACCACAAAGGCTGTCTTCTTCCCCTTACCTCCTCCTTCCGCCTCTGCCAGGCCGCCGGTGCCTTCGGGCGGGCGCAGCTGATCACCTCGGCGTACGCGTTCGCGGCGTGGACGGTGCACGGCATGCAGGTCATGTCCATGGCCTTCACGGCGCCCGTGGCGGCCGCCGAGTTTGACGCAGACCGAGGCGGCGGCGGCGGCGGCGGCGGCGGCGGCGGCGGCGGCGGGTCGGCGGGCGACGCAGCGGCGATGAAGCTGACAGCGAGCTTCTTTTTCGCTGGCTGGATGCTCGGTCTCTCGCTTTGGGGCGGGCTTGCGGCCCTAGAATTCTTAAGAGACATAGCGGCGGTCACAGCACACTGGGACGACACACTGGCGTGAGCTGGTGCACACTAGCACACACACACACACCGCCGGACGCATCTCTGGACACATCGAGACAGACAGACACACACACACACAGAGAGAGAGAGAGACACACACACACACACACACACACACACACACACACACACACACACACACACACACACACACACACACACACGCACACACACAGCCACACACACACACACACACACACACACACACACACACAGCCACACACACACACACACGCACACACACACACACAGACACACGATCACGCATCCCTGTACTCCCGGCGAAATGTCGAGATGACACGTGTCCCGCTGTGCCATGTTCAGCTGCACTGTTCCGCGGCAATCATTCTCATTGTATTCGCCTCCCTCGTATTCCCACGGCGCTCTGAATACGCGGCTCAATACCGCCCCCCCGACCCGAGGTCGGCGTTTCACGAGGCAGACTCGCGGCGCTGCCTGATTTCGTTTCTCGCCACCGTTTTAGGCGCGCCGCACGGCCGTGTTTTCCTTTTTTGAGCCCGACTTCTTCTTCACTCGGCACTTTCTTTTCGTAGGCTTGCTGCGCGGCGCGGCTGGCTTGTCGCCCTCGGCGCCGTCCAGCTCTGCGTGGTCGCGTTTGGATGCGCGACCGCGGCGTGCGGCGGGTTGGCACTGCTAGAAGCGGGAAGATCTCCGCACATCTCCCCACATCTCCCCACATCTCCCCACATCTCCCCACATCTCCCCACATCTCCCCACATCTCCCCACATCTCCCCACACCTCCACACACCTCCCCACATCTCCCCACATCTCCCCACATCTCCCCACATCTCCCCACACCTCCCCACATCTCCCCACATCTCCCCACATCTCCCCACTACGGCATGGGGCGCCTAGAGGCGGCGCACGTCTTCTTGTCGCCCGCCCAGCGGCCAGTGTCTAGTCTAGGACGTGTCCACCGCTCAATGTACTCCGATCCCGCCGCTCCACCATCCGGCAGCTCTTCGGAGTGTCTAGTCTGTGTGTCACACTGCGGAGTCTGTGACACTCTCTCTCCGAAGAGAGGGCAGAGGACAGAGACACGTGCGAATCCTCCGCCAGTGAGGAGGCAGCGGAGGAGTATGGCCGAAGGCAGGCAGATGGGAAGCGAAGCAAGAAACCGGGGCAGGGAGACGCACCAGAGCCCTCTCCCTTGCACTCTCCTGTCGCTGCCCAGGAGGTGGCTTCGCTAACTATTACCCACCGCTGCGAGGGCACTCCTTTAGCCGCGTGCGACCGTCTGCAGCCGTACCCACTGTTACGTCTTCGCTCCCCGCGGGAAGCCCCGCGCATAGGACAACAGCGTCTGTCCCACAGGCGCACAGGCGCACACGCACACATGCATGGCTCGGGCACCCCCCACAGTGTAGTGGTGGTGGTGAGCACACAAGTACTAGCAGAGTGCACACATGCCTTGCCCACCAGCCGTACGCGCTGTCCTCGTATCCCTCGTGTGCTCCCGCGGTGCTCCGAGTGTACTGCACGACCTCCCCAGATCTCCCCAGATCTCCCCAGATCTCCCTAGATCTCCCCAGATCTCCCCAGATCTCCCCAGATCTCCCCACACCTCCCCACACCTCCCCACATCTCCCCACACCTCCCCACACCTCCCCACATCTCCCCAGACCTCCCCAGATCTCCCCAGGCCTCCCCAGACCTCCCCAGACCTCCCCAGACCTCCCCAGACCTTGTGTACTCACGCGGTGCTCCAGCGACACCGCACCACCGCCCTCGATGTTGGTGCACTGACCACGAGCTCTTGCACAATGCCCCCCCCCCCCCCCCCATGTTGAAGCCCGGGGTTCCCCCCCCCCCCCCCCCTCCCGCCCTCGCCCTTGATGTTGGTGTACCGATCCATCCACGCAGGCCGCGCTCCTTCCTCCTCCTCCGCTTCCTCTGCGGCTTCGCGGAGGGAGGCGTGCCGACGACCTCCTTTGGGTGAGGGCGCGTGACGCGATTGCAGCGAGGGCAGTGAGAGCGCGTGGCACAAGCACAGCACTGAGAGCGCGTGGCACGGCTGCTGCGAGAGCGACGCGGTTGATTGCAGGTGGGCGGGCGAGTTTATGCTGCCGCGCAGCAAGGCGCCGAGATCACCCGAGATTGCCCGAGATTGCCCGAGATTACCCGGGCGAGGGTGCCCGAGGCTTTCCCGCAGGTGCGAGTCGGCTTCGCGCTCCTCATCGGCGTCCTCACGCCGCGCGGCTCGCGGGCGAGATCACCCGAGATTACCCGAGATCGACCGGGAGCACCCGAGGTCATAGGCTTTCACGTCGGCTCGCTGGCGATCACCGTCGGCGCCTCCTGCCTGCCTTGCAGAGCTCGGCGGCTGCTTCTCGAGAGAAGTGCCCTGTGCACGCGGTTCTGTACGTGGCTCTGTAGGAGCGTACTCTTTGCCGCACGGCTGGCGGCTGCTGAGCGCGGCCACGTCACTGCTCGCGCTGCCGCTCTCCCTCTGCGCCCCCTCTTCCTGCTGCCCGAGGCAGGGGAGGAGACGCGCGCGTCAGGCAAAGGAAAGCTGCGAGCAGGCGCCCTCTTCCTGCTGCCCGAGTCGCCGCGCTACCTGCAGCGCTCGGGGCGTGCGGCGCAGGCGGCGAGTCTCTCCCTCCCTCTCTCTCTCTCTCTCTCTCTCTCTCTCTCTCTCCCTCCCTCTCTCTCTCTCTCTCTCTCTCTCTCTCTCTCTCTCTCTCTCACTCTCTCTCTCTCCCTCTCCCTCTCTCTCTCTCTCTCTCTCTCTCCCTCTCCCTCTCTCTCTCTCTCTCTCTCTCTCTCCCTCCCTCTCCCTCTCCCTCTCTCTCTCTCTCTCTCTCCCTCTCCCTCTCCCTCTCTCCCTCTCTCTCCCTCTCCCTCTCTCCCTCTCTCTCTGTCTCTCCCCCTATCTCCCCCTCTCTCCCCCTATCTCCCACCTATCTCCCCCATATCTCCCCCTATCGCCCCGTCTCACAGGCGAGCTGCTCGAGCACCCGG
>NW_005200623.1:48109-97983 GCF_000372725.1 Emiliania huxleyi CCMP1516
AAAAAGGAGGGGGGGGGGGGGACGAAGAATAGGGAAAAAGGGAAAAAGAAGGGAAAAGAGGAAAAAGAAAAGGCAAAAAGGGGGGCGAAAAAAGAGAAGGAGAAAGGAAACAGAGAATAAGACGGAAAAGAAGGAAAAAAGGGAGAAAGGGGAAAAAAAGGGAAAAGGGGGAGGAGAGAAAAGGGAAAAAAAAAGAAGGAAGAGAAAAAGGGAAAAAAGAAAAGGGAAAAAGAAAGAAGGGGGAAGAAAAAAAAGAAGGGAGAAGGGAAGGAAGGGGGAGGGGGGAAAAAAAAGAAGGGGGGGAAGGGAGAGAGGGGAAAGAAAAGGAGGGAAAAGGGAGGAAAAGAGGGAGATTCTCTCCCTCTTCTCTCTCTCTCTCTCTCTCTCTCTCTCTCCCTCTCTCTCGGCCGCGCGGCGGCGCATGATTGTGTTATCATGAACGGACCCTGTTTCACTCCGGCGCAGGCGGCGGAGGTGCTGCGGCGCATGGCGCTGCTAAACGGCAGACCTCCCCCTCCCGCACTGCCAGACGTCGGCGCCGATGTCGGCGGCGAGCACGAAGACGGAGCCGCCGACGGCGCCGGCGATGGCGGCGGCGGCGGCGGCGGCGGCGGCGGCGGCGGCGAGAGCAAGGGAGGGGGGGTCGGCGGCGGCGGCGAGCAGCTGGACGGTCTTCCGCTGCCGCTGACGCCGCGCCGCCTCGCCTCCTTTGCGCGCGGGAAGAGCTTCGCGACCGGTTGGGCGCCTAGCGAGACACTTCCTAGACACTTCCTAGACCGTTCCCAGACACTTCCTAGACGGCGGCGGGCAGTGGCGGAGGACGTGGCAGAGGAGCGCCTAGCAAGATACTTCCTTGACACTTCCCAGAGACTTCCTAGCCGAGACATGTCGAGAGTGGCCGAGGTGAGCCGAGGTGAGCCGAGGTTAGCCGACACGTGGTCGTTCCCTGGTGCATAACGAGTTAGCAACGCGGCGCCTGCAGGGCTCAGCAGCAGCGGCGGCGGGGTCGGCGGCGGCGGCGGCGCGCGGGGCGGCGGCGGCGGGCTGGCCGCGCTGATGTGGGAGGCGCTGCGGCCGGGGGAGGAGGGGCGTCGGTGTTCACAGCTGCAGCCGTCCCTGAGTGCGTCGTCACTGAGAGTATTAGGAGCCGGCCCTCCGCCGCGTCGTGCTCGTCCTCTGCCTGCACTGGTTCGTGTACTCTGCTCTCTTCTTCGTTTATTTATTATTTATTTATTTATTTATGTATTTATTTAGGTTCGTGTACTCTGCTCTTTTCTTTGGCCTCTCCCTGCGCGAGGCGTCCTAGACACTTCCTAGACACTTCCAAGACACTTCCCAGACACTTCGTCGGCCCCTCCCCGCGCGAGGCGTCCTAGACACTTCCTAGACACTTCTAAGACACTTCCTAGACACTTCTTTGGCCTCTCCCCGCGCGAGGCGTCCTAGACACTTCCTAGACACTTCCAAGACACTTCCCAGACACTTCGTCGGCCCCTCCCCGCGCGAGGCCTCACGCCGTCCACCGCGCTCTAATCGGCGCTCAGCAACACTCACATGGTTGGCCTAATAACGAGGCGTCCGACATCGTCACCGCGCTCTGGTCCCATCAATGTTTGATGCACTCTGATGCGCATTGATGAACTAATCAGGCGCAGGGAGAGGAGAGGGAGAGGAGAGGGAGAGGAGAGGGAGAGGAGAGAGAGGAGAAAGGGAGAGGAGAGGAGAGGAAGAGGGCATTGATGAACTCCTCAGGCGTCCGACATTGTCACCGCGCTCTGGTCGGCGGCGTTGCAGATCCCGACGCTCCTCCTCACCAACTGCGCCTTCGAGGTGCTCGCCATCTCTCGCCATCTCTCCCCATCTCTCCCCATCTCTCCCCATCTCTCCCACACCAGCTGCGCCTTCGAGCTGCTCGGCCGCCCACCGACGCGCGCGGCCTTGTTTTCGTCTCTGCAGCCACGATTTCCCTTCGATTTCCCGAGGTGCTCGGTCGCCGATCGACAATGTCGGCGCTGCTGCTGGTCGCGGCAGCCGCGTGCGCCGCGACAGCGGCCGTCGGCGGCGGCGGGGCGGGGGGCGGCGGCGGCGGCGCCGAGGGCTCTGTCCACGCCACCCTCCCCCGCAGCTTTCTTTTCAGTGCGCGCCTTTTCTTTTTCTAGGCGGCGGCGAGGGCTCCCTGCACGCCGCCATCTCTACCCTGGGAACGGTCTGCGTCTCGTGCGCGTTTGCGGGCGGGTACGTGCTCTCAGCAGAGGTGCTGGCTTCCTAGACACTTCCTAGACACTTCCTAGACGGGCGGGTACGTGCTCTCAGCAGAGGTGCTGGCTTCCTAGACACTTCCTAGACACTTCCTAGACGGGCGGGTACGTGCTCTCAGCAGAGGTGCTGGCTTCCTAGACACTTCCTAGACACTTCCTAGACACTTCCTAGACACTTCCTAGACGGGCGGGTACGTGCTCTCAGCAGAGGTGCTGGCTTCCTAGACACTTCCTAGACACTTCCTAGACACATCCTAGACGGGCGGGTACGTGCTCTCAGCAGAGGTGCTGGCTAGAGCTCGCACGCATAGAGGCGGATCTCACGCTCGGCCTCCTCCTACCCAGTGGCGCCGTCCGACTGCCGTCGCTCTCTGTCTGCTCTCGACTCGGGTGTGCGTGATCTTGGGACCGGGGCTGTGTCTGTGCTTGAGGGTGATGCCGTGTGCGTGATCGTGGGACCGGGGCTGTGTCTGTGCTTGAGGGTGATGCCGTGTGCGTGATCGTGGGACCGGGGCTGTGCCCTTAGGTGCTACCCACCGACGTCCGCGCGACTGGGCTGGCGCTCTGCAGCCAGGTCGCCAGACGTATCTCGCCATCTCTCGCCATCTCTCGCCATCTCTCCCCACATCTCCCAGCTTCTCGCTCTGCAGCCAGGTCGCCAGACGTATCTCGCCATATCTCGCCATCTCTCGCCATCTCTCCCCACATCTCCCCACATCTCGCTCTGGCACAGCCAGGTCGCCAGACGTATCTCCCCATATCTCCCCACATCTCCCCACATCTCGCTCTGGCACAGCCAGGCCGCCAGACGTATCTCGCCATCTCTCGCCATCTCTCGCCATCTCTCGCCATATCTCCCCACATCTCCCCACATCTCGCTCTGCAGCCAGGCCGCCAGACGTATCTCGCCATCTCTCGCCATCTCTCCCCATCTCTCCCCATCTCTCCCCACATCTCCCCACATCTCGCTCTGCAGCCAGTCCGCCAGACCAGTTTACGGCTTGAACGAAGTTCTGCAGGTCGCCCGGATCGGCGGCTTTCTCTCGCCGCTGCTCCTGCTCGCGGGCGACCGCTCGCCGCCCGTCCCTTACGCGGTCTGGGGCGCCCTGTCTCTCATCGCGGGCGTGGCGACGCTGGCTGCCCGACGCGCTGTCTTTTCCTTTGGCGAGCCGCATTTCTTCTTCTAGGCGTGGCGACGGTGGCTGTCCGCTCGCCGCGATGAGTTCTTTTCTTGAGCCGCGTTGCTCTCTTCTAGGCATCGCGACGTGGCTGCTGCCCGAGCTGTGCGGGGAAGGCTCGCTCGAGTCGGTCGACGACCTTCGGCAGTTGGTGGCGAGGCAGTCTCGTCGGCACCGCCCCGGCGCCGCCGCGGTGCGGATTGCGTGAGAGGGACGGCCGCGTGTTGTGAGCATGGCGCGTTGAGCCAATGGCGGCAGCGGCCGTGAGCGGCACCACCAGCTCACACCACACACGTTGTGCGCGATCGGTCTCGCTCTGGCAGCACAGCTTGCACTGCATGTGCTGCGGAGAATGAGGCTTGGGGGGGTGTGAGGTGTGCGGCACTTGAGGCAAACCCCACTTTGGGACCTATTTGAGGCGGTGTGGCGGCACTCACAGGGCACAAGTTAGAAGCTCCCCCGCCGCGTCTTCGTGGCCCGCCCGAGCCGCGGAGAACGGCGCGCGCCCCTCCCGGCGGAGCTGGGTGCGGCAGACGGCCGGGGCCCACGGGTCGGTTCCGGGGGCCGAGAAGCGAGATTTTTGGGGCCGTTCTGTCTTATCACCATACCAGCCGCACGAACGGGCCTCCAGTGCGCGAGGCAGCGGTGCGCTACGCGCAGCACCTCGGGCTGCTTGCGCACATAGGTGCGATACCAGGCGAAGGGGCGAGGTAGCGCCGCGAGTACGCGGACCATGCACGCGGCGCGCAGCCACGGCGACGCCGGCGTCGCCGACTCAGCCCTGCTACGGTATCGTTGAGAAGTGTGACGCAGTGGGCGACGAGCGCGAAATCGATCACAGCCGAATTCGCAAGCACGAGCCTCGGGAGTACGTACTCCCGCGGATGGACCGCATCAGCGTCATCTCGAGCGTCGTGCCGCCCGTCCATCGAAACTTGAGCGTCGTCCGTCTCTCAACATGGAAGAAGAGGAGTGCACCGTCTACACCAGAGCCTGCGTGGAAGCCAAAAGCCTAGGAGTCGACGAGTTGACTGCAACCGCGTCGTGCGCAACTTTGACCCCAAGCTCGTTGTGCAAACGGTGCTCCTCGTTAAGCCGGCGGGCCCGGAGCTCGGCGGCCAATGCATAGTGAACATGACTTTTTCGCCTCTACCATGGGCACCCGTCGCGGAAGCGCGCGAGCACCTCTCCGCCCTCGGCGCCCTCCCCTAGCATGGGAACGCGCAGGCGCAATGCCGCCGCGCCGCACACGGCGGCTGTTTCGTGTCTGCTACGTGGAGATGAGCGGACGCGGGCATCGAGCTTGTGTGTGAGCCCGGGACTCTCAGCGAGCTCGTGTTGTGAACCTGGGCTCTCCCGAGTCTCAGCGAGCTCGTGTTGTGAACCTGGGCTCTCGGTTCTCTTTTTTATCAAATCAAAGAAGCAGACAATCGCAGCAGACGATCCTATCAGCTGAAGCTGAAGCGGCTGGTTCGAGTGGTACGGGTCCGCGTCGAAAGAAGACTATGTACCCACCGCGCCGGCCCGGGCCCCGCAGGGCGTCGCTCACTCCCGCATCTGCGGGAGAATGACTAAGCGGAACACCGTCTCGAGGTCCACATAAATCTTGGGCTCGATACGATACAGGGTATGCTTGAGGGGCTTGGAGTCCATGGCAGCAAGCGCCTTCGCAATGACGGCCATCGAAAGTCCCACTTCAGCCTTCGGGTCGAAGAAAACAGTAGGGGCACCAGCGTACTCCTTGGGGAAAACGACGACGCCCTCAGTGTCGCCGTACTTCACACGCAGCGCAGGGCGCGGCTCATCGTCAAAGAAGCCGGCATCCAAGACTGATTTGACGTCGGTCTTGACTTCTTTCATGCAGATAGATGCCGGCAGTTCGCCGTCGCCGCCGTCGCCTCCGACGTGCGCGCTCATGTAGGCGTGGCGGTTTGTCATTGGGCCTAGTAGCGCGCGACCGGCCTGCTTTCAGCGCGTCCGTCCCCGCGACCGCCGACTTTGAAGCCTACGGCCTGCTTTCAGCGTCGCAGCTTCGCCAATGAGCAACTTTGGCTCGCCTCGCCGGTCGCCTCGTCTCCTCGGGTCCCCGCGCACCGCCGCCGCCGCCGCGCCCGACCAGCTCAGCGACGCTGCCCATCAGGGCGTGCTGCAAGGCGGAAGCGAGAGCGGTGTGCCGACCGCCGCTACCCGCTGCTGCTCCCACTCTCTGACTCCGCTTACTTTTGCCCTCCCTGCCCATGTGCGCATTGCACCATCTGCACGCCGGTGAGTCCGTCTCTGTGCACACGCCAAGAGGCTCTTTCGGCACGCGCCACCCTCCCGCCTGCCGAGCCCCAACCCGCGGGTGCGTGTGTTGGGCAGGCTACGGGACCGACGCCGACCAGCAGACCTGGGTGCAGCTCTACCGCAGCCTGAGGCAGGATCTGCCGCCCGATGCGGACGCAGCCTCGGCGGCTAGCGCCCTTTTCTTCGCCGCCGCCGTCAGGGAGACGGTCGAGAAGAAGATGGACGAGCTGACAGAGCAGATCGGAGGCGTGAACGACAGGCTGGATCGGCTCGTGTCCATCGACGAGACGCTGAAGCAGAGGCTGTGAAAGGTGCGCTTACACAGACGGGGGATCACGCGCAGAGGGCCTCGCACACGCAGAGGTCTTCATTCGAGCGTCACTGTGACCGATGCTCTCGTAAAGTAGTGAACTTGCTTGCGCACGGTCAGCGACAGCGTGCCGCATATTTGTAGCACCACACGCCTTGACCGTGACTGGCAGCTCGGGCTGCATTCCGCCGTGGTGCCATCGCCGGTCTGGTCTCATAGCGCGCATCATAAATGTTTTGACGGTCGGCTGAAAAAGAAATAAGAAAGGTCCAATCTCAGACCTCGCGTGGAATCATCCACATCATCACCTCCTCGCGACAGTACGGGCACCGACGGTCACGCTCCATGATCTTGGCGGAGCAGTCGGCGCAAGCGCAGCGGTGCCCGCAAGGCACCGCGGCGTGCGACTTTGGCTGAGTGAAGCAAATTATGCATGTCGACTCGCCGCCGAGGGTCTCGAGATGAGCGCGCTTGAAGCTCGCCCACCTACTGCCCCTGAGAGTTGGTTATCGAGTGGGCTCAGCTCCCCCCCTTGGGATCGAAGCTTCCACGACCTCGCACCCAACACCACAGGCGGGATCAGAGAGAGTCTCTCTCTCTCTCTCTCTCTCTCTCTCTCTCTCTCTCTCTCTCGCCCTCCCTCACTGGTGTGTTCACTGGGGGGGTCATAACAAACACGGTTCTTCACCTTCCTAGGACTGGCACTATAAAGGACTGGCAGGCAGTCCGTGGCACGGATGGGGGAGGCGGCGGCGCGGGCGGCGAGCGCACGCGCAGGCAGGGGGGATCGGGAGGGGGGCGGAGCCGATTGCGGCTTTGGGGAGCCGGAGGGTGGGGTGGGTCGGGTGGGGCGTTGCGGAGGGTGGGGTTGGCGGTGCGAAGCGCGCGAGAATTCGTTTCCGGCGATGTCACCACAGTCGGCACCGTACCTGCTCAGCACCGAACCCGCAACGCGCAGCAAACCGGCGTGACATCTCCTGGCGCCCCAGTCGCCGGGCAGCACCAACACGCTACAGCCGCCCTCGCCGCCCACGCCCTCCCCTCCCTCGCCGCCCGCGCCCTCGGCCGCCGCCGCCGCCGTTGCTCGAGTGAGTATGTCCCACCTCCAGCGCGGCCTCGCAAAGGCGCTCGCCGCTACCGGGCGCTGGTCTCGCCGCGAGGCGAACCGGATGACGGCCGACGCCCGCGTGTGCGTCAACGGAGTCCAGGTTAGCAACCCGGCGGCGCGCGTGCGTCAGTCGGACCGCGTGACGGTCGACGGCGAGCTGACGCCGCTGGAGGTGGCACCGCCGCGACTGTGGCGCTTTCACAAGCCGGATGGCCTCATCACCACCGCCTCAGACCCACAGCGCAGGCCGACGGTGTTCGCGTCGCTGCCTGGCTGGCTGCCTCGCGTGCTGTCCGTCGGCCGGCTCGATATTCGGAGCGAGGGCTTGCTGCTGCTCACGAACTCTGGCCCGCTTGCACGGCGCGTGCTCCCTAGACACGCCTCTCGGAGCACTTCCTAGACGCCTGACGCCTGCTGTGCGGCGTGCTCCAGCCCGTATCAACTCACGCACACAGCGAGGCGCTTTCCAGACGCCCCTTCTCCGAACCGTCCGTGCGGCGCCTCCCGCGCCACCTCTTCCGGAGCTCCCCTGCACCGTCTCCTGGCGCAGGATGCTCGAGCTTCCCTCGAACGCGTTCGAGCGCAAGTACCGCGCGCTCGTGTGCACCGGACAGGAATCTCTCCCCGTATCTCCCCATATCTCCCCACATCTCCCCATATCTCCCCACATCTCCCCATATCTCCCCATATCTCCCCATATCTCCCCGTATCTCCCCATATCTCCCCACATCTCCCCATATCTCCCCATATCTCCCCACATCTCCCCATATCTCATGCCTAGAAGCGGAATACCGCATTCTCGTATCCCAACTAGCACCCGAGAGGACACGTACTCCTCCAAGTAGGAGCGCGGCGTCACCGGCGCGATGATATCTCCCCATATCTCCCCATATCTCCCCATATCTCCCCAGATCTCGTGTACGTAGGAGCGCGGCGTCACCGGCGCGATGCAATCTCCCCATATCTCGAGCATATCTCCCCATATCTCGTGTACGTAGGAGCGCGGCGTCACCGGCGCGATGCAATCTCCCCATATCTCGAGCATATCTCCCCAGATCTCGTGTACGTAGGAGCGCGGCGTCACCGGCGCGATGCAATCTCCCTATATCTCGAGCATATCTCCCCAGATCTCGTGTATGTAGGAGCGCGGCGTCACCGGCGCGATGCTGCGGGCGATGGGCGATGGGTTTGGCGCTGCTAGAGTCAGAATACGGATGCTTGTCTCCCTACTAGCGCCCGAGAGGGCCACGTGTTCCGCTGTGTTCACCACCCGTATTCCGCTGCATTCACTGTCTTCCTCTCCGTCGTCTTCACGCCGTGCTCTGAACACGCTGCACAATACCGTCCTCCCGCCCTGAGGTTGGCGTATTCAGCACGTAGGCTCTGGCTCTACTAGAGTCAGACTCTCGCCCCACCTCTCCCATCTCTCCCCGTATCTCCCCATATCTCCCCATATCTCCCCATCTCTCCCCATCTCTCCCCGTATCTCCCCATATCTCCCCATCTCTCCCCGTATCTCCCCATATCTCCCCATATCTCCCCATCTCTCCCCATCTCTCCCTGTATCTCCCCATATCTCCCCATCTCTCCCCGTATCTCCCCATATCTCCCCATCTCTCCCCATCTCTCCCCGTATCTCCCCATATCTCCCCATATCTCCCCACATCTCCCCACATCTCCCCACATCTCCCCATATCTCCCCATATCTCGTGTTCTCTCTGCGGCGAGACTCACCTGGCGTCTTCGCAACGTGGGCGCACGCTAGTCTGACAGTTGCTGATGAGCTCGCGCTGCGCGACCAGACAAGTCCTTCCATGTTTTAGTTTTCAGCTAGTCTGACAGTTGTTGATGAGCGGGTGTAGGCTCACGCTGCGCGACCAGACTCGCTTTCGGCCGATCAGGGCACTCCTACCCCCTCCTCCCCTCCTCCCTCCTCCCTCTCCTCCCTCTCCTCTCCACTGCCTTCCCTCTCCTCCCCTCCTCTCCCTCTCCTCCCTCTCCTCTCCACTGCCTTCCCTCTCCTCCCCTCCTCCCTCCTCCCTCTCCTCCCCGCTGCCTCCCCCCCCCCCCCCTCCCCACCCACCCACCCACCCACCCACCCCCCATAGGCGGTGCGCACGCCGCTGCAGCCGGCGGCGACGGGGCACGAGTGGGTGCGAATGACCCTCGTTGAGGGCAAGACCCGAGAGGTGCGCCCGAGAGTAGCCGAGAGTAGCCGAGAGTAGCCGAGAGTAGCCGAGAGTAGCCGAGAGTAGCCGAGCGGAGCAGAGAGTAGCCGAGCGGAGCAGAGAGGAGCCGAGAGGAGCCGAGAGTAGCCGAGAGTAGCCGAGATTAGCCGCCGTCGTCGAGGGCAAGACCCGCGAGGCAACCGCAACAGCAGCAGCAACAGCAGCTGCCGCTGCTATTGGTTGAGGAGCAAGTCCAGGGTGACTTCCTTGCGCCAGGTGCGCCGCGCGTGGCAGCACTTTGGCTTCGTCGTCTCGAGGCGCGAGGCTGAGATGCAGAGAGAGAAGGGGTTCCCGCAGATAGACTCCGCTGCCACGCCTGCTGGATGGAGAGATGGGATCTGGAAGAGAGACCCCGCTGCCACGCCTGCTGGGAAGCAGTTATAGAGATCCCGCCGACCGAGCCTTGCACACTCAATGCCGTGCCGGCTCCTGTCGTCTAGACGTGGAGACGCGAGGGACTAGCCTGGCCCTTGCCCCGCCACCCCATGTGCGTCGGAGAAGTGGAGAAGCTGAGAAGTGTACACACTCCTCTCTTAGAGTCCCCGTGTGGTGGTGGGCTGGCGGCGGCGTGAGAGAGCGAGAGAGAGAGAGAGAGAGAGTCGTGTTTGTGTTTGGCGTGAGAGACGTTTACCTGACCTTACCTCACCTGCCCTTAGGCTCGTGCGCGACGCTTACGGGCCGTTCGAGCTCGGCGAGCTGCGGCCGGGGGAGGTGTGTGGACGAGCCACCACGCGCACTGGGCCTTGCACTGCTTGCCGGCCTCCTTTAGATGGGGAGTCGAGAGGGTTGCCGCCCCTTGCCGCACCACACCTCTTGCGTGTGTGTGGAGAAGTGTACTGGATTTTCCCTTAGGTGGAGGAGGTGCCGCGGCGCTGCGTCGCGCGGCTGCTGCGATTGCGCGAGCGAGTCTTGGAGGGGAGCGGCCGCGCGGCTCCGGTGGACCTCGCCGCATTCTGTGAAAATGAGCAGACATGACGATTTGTTGAAATGCCCGGGTATGGAGATCGCGCTAACGAAAACTGTACGCGTACCGCAACCTTCTCCACACACCACGAAAAAAACTCTGACATTTTACGAACTCCTTGGCGACGCGCGCGCCGCGTCGCCAAGGCTCAGCGACCTCGGTCGTACAATCGGCCGGCTGCGCGGGTTTTCGGCGAGTTTCCCGCGCACCGGCCACGACGGACCAACCAGACCAAAAATCGCGACGCTCGCGCGCAAAAATCAGCACGGAATCAACGCTCACGACGCTCTCGATGATCTCGATGATTCGAGGATTTGAGGATGGTGTGCCCCCCCGCTCCCCCCCCGCCCGGCCTCGAACCCGCAGCCAACCGGCCCGAATGCGAACCTCTGACCGCTATGATGTAACATACTTGACCCGCCCGCTTGGCCACCTTCCCTCGTCTTTTCTGGTACCAGAGCTGCGGATTCTCGGCCGCCGATCTCCGCCCGCCCATGCGCTCGCTGGGCTTCCCGACGGGGCGGGCCTCGTGCTGATGGACCCAGCCGAGGTGCCCGACCAGTCGGAGTGGCGCTGACGCGCCGCGCGCGACCACCAGCCAGCTCTTCAGCGCGGTCGAGGACGGTGCGTCGAAAGAGTAGACACTCCAAACAGTTGTCGAGTTTTTTCCCTCTTTTTGAGCGCGGCTGCTGCACACCCAGCCCACCAGTGATACCAGACGCACCGGATCCAACCCTGGCAGCGCTTGACCGCGACCCCGATGACCGCCCACAGGTGGCTGATAGCGGCCGCCGCCCACGCTGCTTTTCGGCGCCTGGCTCTCAGAGGGCTCCTGCGGCTCTCCCTCGTCGCGTGACCGCCGCCGACATCATGTGCTCGGTCGTCCCCGCCGGCGCGGAGCTGCGCCACGTCGAATTCTTCGGTGGCTCGACCGCCGGCGCGCCCACTATCGCCTCCTGCGCGCCTCACACCCAGTATTCACCTCGCGCGCGACCGCCAAAGTGAGCGCACGACCACCTCCCCCTCGCTCCTGTAGGTGGGCCGCCCCGCGCTGGCGGGAAGAGGCGCGCCGAGCCATCGGTGACGTCCCGGCGAGCTCATGGGCCCCCAAAAGGTCGCACCGACCCGTGGCTCCGCCGTCGGCTCCGCCGCGAGCGGCGACGGTGAGGCCGCCGGGGCTCGCCTATACCGGCTAGTGTGGAGCTCTCAGTGTGGTTGCGTGTTGTACTAGTGATGCTGCACTAGGCGGCCCGTTTTTAGCAAAAACCAGATACCACATCGCGTGTGGTCGTCGAAAAACCGCATGTTCGCCCGTCTGGGACCTCTTCGTACGGCTCCAAAAACCGCTCCTTAACGACGACTACGCGGCCCGGCGGTCGATCTGCGCCTTCTCAGCGGTGGAGGGGATGTGGGAGGTACGTGCGGACCGCGTGGTGTTGCGACGGTTTGACGAGTGCGACTCCCAGCGTCGACTTTTCGACCCCACGGAGCCTCTGCTGCTCCGGGGGGGGGGTCTGCAGACCACCCGGCCGAACTTCAGAGTCGCGGTGCTCCTCAAATACCGCTCAAACGCCCACGATGTTGTGCAGGGGACATATGCTGATGATCCTGGCCCGATTGGTTCGCTCAGAAAGCTTCTGGGCGGTCGTTAAGGTTCGCTCCCCGCACACCGGCCCGGAAGTATGTTACACCATAGCTACGCCAGCCACCAATGCACAAACCTCGACGCCACAAATTTCTGAACCCCATACACCCATGCACTCAGCTCACAATCAGCACCCTATACAGTATGATTCCCGCGCGTCTCGCGCCCCAACTGACAACTCACCATTGTCCCTCGGACACCACTCTCCAGCCGCGCTACTTTCGCCCACCCACCGCTCTCGCATGACATCTCGACAATCCTCATCTCTGGGCCCAAGACTCCTAACCACTTCCCCTGCTCGCCCAGGACCACGAAGCGCCGCCCGCGCGCCCATTACCCCCCAATCAACCCACGCTGTCCCTCAATCGCCACCCGCCAGATGTACTGCCCTCGCCCACCCAATACTCTCACCCTCCTAACCCGGACAGTCCAGGTACAGGAAAAGCGGGGAGCGGGGCCCGATCCAAGGAGCACCCCGTCGGCCCGGGAGGGCTGTGAATTTCGGCGCGGGCGGAAGGCTGCCTGCAGACGCTCAGCCCCTGGCTGAGCTGCCGAATCCTCCCGGCTAATCCCCTGACCTGCCGCCTGAAACGGGACAACATTACACCACCTCACACACACTCCCCCCTCAGGGCTAAGCAGTGCGCAAGTCCACCCGAACTCTAGGCGAGGCGTCGACCACTCCTTCGGAATAGCTCTGTCAGTGGCTGCACTAGACGCCCAGTGATGGCGCGCGGCGCGGGCGGATGACTGGAAGAGAAAATGCGGAGATGCTAGCTCGCAGGTAGATGTGCTCAGCCAAGGGTCCGGGATGAGGGGAATGTGTCAGTGTGAGGGGTGCACCAACCGCAGAGCGTTGTGTTTTGCCTTTGAAAACTGAACAGTTTTTTTTCTCCACACACCACTAACGGCAAACCCGCACGAGAAACTAATTTTTCAAAAAAACTGGCGCCGACCCGCTAGGAGGGTCAGCATGGGGTGCGGTGGGCAGGATCTGCGCCACTTGGGCAGTGCATTTGAGCTGGGGGCGATTTTTGAGCTAAAACCCTCCCTTGTGCCACCGTTTCGTGTGCTCGCCCTTGATCGTATCAAGACGCCCCAGGGCAGTGGGGTCGTCTCCAAGGGACGTGGAGGCACCAGCGGCCTCACACCTGCACGTTTTGACCTCGAGGTAGCTCCGCAATCTCGATTGAATCTCGATGCGCTCTCCACAAAACTCGCTGGAGCCTCCAAACCAGAGCAGTCCGCCACGACACACGCGTGCCCACCCTCTCGGAGATATCCAGAACGCCCCGGATCGTCTCATTTCGTAGCCACTGGTTTGTGCATTCACACATTACACGCGTGAATCGCCTCTCGGCGCCGGCGGACGCTTCGCTTCGCCGAGGGCTCGCAGCTTCGTGAGAGCCCTCCCAGGCCGCCGGCTGGTCTCGAGCGCGGCCGGCGCACGCCGGCCTCCGCCGCACCCCGCCGCGTGGCGGAAACTAGCCGCGGCGGCCACGGGAGAAAGCGTTGCCTTGGCTCAACGTGGTGTCGCTCGCGGCTGCTCTCGCCGACGGTGAGCCTGGCATCCCAAGAATTGTGCGCCGACCGGATGTGAGCCGGCACTCGCGCTGAGCCGCTCGAGCTGCCGCAGGCGTCACTGTTGAGTCGGCACGGGCTCCTCTGGGCGGCAGTCTGCGCCGGCGGACGCTGTTTGGCGCTGCATGCACGAGCAGTGCGTGCACGCGCGACGCGTCGCGTGTGCACTCGGCGTGCCGAGCCGGCGCCTGTTGTTCTATCACGGCGCCGCTGCACCACCCGCAACCGACTCCCGCTGCGGAGGGCGGCGCACTCCGCTCTAGGTGGCACGCTCTTGGTGGCACGCTCTCGGTGGCACGCTCTCGGTGGCACGCTCTCTTTGGCTCGCCGAGCAGCATATCGCCACCACCGCTGGATCCGTGCGACAGGTGTGTGGGCATCGCAGCTGCCGAGGGCTAACATGTCCACGCGCCCCTCAACGCGTGTGGTCAGGAGCGACTGGCGAGTCAGGCAGCTGGCCTCGAGCAGTTCGAGCCAGCCTCGACCGAGTGTCGGGCGTTGAGGGAGGCGGCGCAAGGCGGCGCTGGCGCCTCCTCTAGACTCCATCGCCACGAGCCTCGCGGCGGCGCGGTCGCGTCACACACCCAGCTGCGAGCAACCCCATACGTCGCGCTCAAAAAAGAATTTGGGGTGGAGACCATGCACACCCACACAGCGACACATTCATGACTAAACTGACTATTAGACAATAAGCTGTGCCCGATCTCGATCTCACTGGGTCTGTCCAATCTGAGAGGCACGTTAGGAACAGGTTAGGAACGCCGTCTCCCGGTCTCGTGTCGTGTACCCCTGTATCACTCTATACACAATGATCATGGTGGCGCCCCGCTCTGAACTGTGTATATGGCTATATGTCACACAGCACTCACAGAACCACCCCGGCCAGTGCGTGGGAATGTCAGGAACGCCAACTCTGGCGCATCGGGGCGGCCTTCACGGAGGTGGCGTGCCCAGCGGTGGTAGGCGAGCGAGAAGGCAGAGACCGCCGCCACGGCGTTTATCGCGACGAGCAGCGCGAGGACGCCGCCGAGGAGCGCGGGCCGGAGTCCGCCGGGGAGGCACGTGTCTACCGTGAGGTGATCCGAGGAGAGCGGCTGCCGTTCCGCCCAAGCAATCACGACGAGGAGGATGGCCACGAAGCTGGACGGGACGGCCGGGATGAGAACGGCCGGGATGAGAAGGGCGATGGCGGACTCGCGCTGGCGAGGGGAGAAGACCGCAGCGAGCGACTCATGTGGCACGGCGCGTAGTCGCCAAGTGCAGAGCGCGGCCGGCAGCCAGATGGTGCAGGCGGCCACGACGACGAGGAGGCCGTCCAGAGCTGCGAGGAGCGCCTGATGTGGGGCGAGGTGCGCTTGTCCACACGCCAGTGTGGGGCAAGCGGCGGCCTCTCCCTCGCATCTCTCTCGCGCCTCGGGCACGCGGCTCCAGCCATGCGCCCGCGACCCGACGGCGTTGATGATGAGCTCTGTGGAGAGGTCGACAAAGTAGAGGGAGAAGACCGCGGCGAAGAAGAGGAGCGGCGCCGTCTGGACGAGGGCAAGGGGAAGGGCAAGTAAACTTCTCCACCAGGGCCAGGCTATCCCTCGCGACTCCACGCCCCAAGACAGGAGCCCCACGGCCTTGAAGGTGCAGGTCCCGGATGAGAGCGCACCTGGGCGAGCGCGCTGAGCTCGGGCACCGGCGACGCGTCGGCGAAGCTGACGCTCGCCGACGCGCGGCTCGCTGGAACCTGCAGCTTGCCCAGCGGGGTGCTCAGTAGGTGCGAGTCGCCAGAGCGCACCCGCCAGCCGAAGCGATCGAGCTCCGCCAGGGACACGGAGGCGGCGCAGCTGGCAGTGGCGGGCGGCGGCATACGGTGTCCGGTCTGATTGAGCCACTCCTCGAGCAGCACCCCCTCTCCGCCCTTGGAAAAGGGCCAATCGCCGTCCGAGCGCGCCTGCCGCGCAGAGACGAAGAGGGAGAGCGCCAGCGCGCGCAGAAACTCGTCGGACGAGACGCGGTCCCACGCGAGGGACTCAGACCAGAGCGGCGACCAAGCCGCACGCTGTCTGCGCTGGCTGCGGCTCTGTCCCCTGCTGTGGCTCTGGCTGGCCAGACTGCTCTGCAGGCTGCGCTCACTGGCCCCGCTCCCGACCCTCTCCAGCGAGCGGCCTCCCGCCTGGCTGACCCGACTCCTGTGCATGCTGTCCTTACCCTGCAGGCTGTCCTCACTCTGCAGCCGCGCCGTTCGCGCCGCCCTCTCACGGTAGCCGCGCCAGAAGGCCTGTATCTTCTGTGCCGCCGCGAGCTTGCGCGGCGGCACCTCGTACAGGACCATGAGCACCTCGGCGATGACGAGAGCGTCGCGGCGGTCGTAGGCGGGGATCCACGGCAGATCTCGCAGCAGCTCGAGCACGTTGCCCGCGCGCCGCGTCGCCTCAGCGTCTGTGCTGCCGAGCGCCTGTGAGAAGGTTCGGAGAAGGCTTATGGGGAGGGCGACAAGGAGAGCATCTCGCCCCTGAGCCGCCCTCCTCCATGCGGCTGTCCGCCTCTCGGGAGGCCTGGAGCAGCGTGCGCAGCACCCGCTGCCCGTTGCGCGCTAGGGCGAACTGGCGACCGAGGGCGGGCACCAGCTCGGCCAGCGCAGCCGAGCGGGACATGAAGAAGAGCGGCAGCAGGGCGAGCGGACACGCGATCGCCATGAAGAGGAAGCACACGTTGAAGGTCGAGAGGATGCGCAGCTCCGCGAGCGTCGCGCGCGGCTCGAGGCAGGGGAGCGCAAAGGTGCGAGGGCCGAGGCGGGCCAGGCGCCGCTGCGAGGCCGTCAGCTCGCCCGCAATGAAGACGGGTAGCTGACGGTGCTCCACGACGGCCGCCTCGAAGGTGCACCACATTCGGAACTGAAACGAAGGCGCCGTGTTCACCCGGCTAAGGGGGACCCAAATCACGGCGCGGACCGCCCGCACGACGTGCGAGAGGAGCGCGCAAAAGTCCTCGTGGACGTACTCGCCGGCGAAGCGGAAGCACCACGCGTCCATCCAGAGCGCCGCCACACCCGCCTCCCTCGCCTTGAGCAGTACAGCCCTGAGGGTGTGCTCGTCGATCGTCGTGCCGTCGTCGGCCCGCGCCTAAACCAAGCGGACAGTGGTCGAGAAATCGGCCGCCCCTGCGGCCGCCGCCGTCGCGGGCGCGGCGGCCGGCGCCGCCACCGCCACCCACCGCCCGCGCAGAGTGGGGGCGGCTACAAAGAGAGGGGTAGTGGCGCGGGTCAGGGTGGAAGACCGCGCCTGCCGGTAGGACACCAGCGCAAAGTCGGCCGTCTCGCTGTCCGCCTCGAAGAGGAACTCGTCCGTCGAGAAGAGCTGCGAGAGGACGAGGCCGGCGGGCCTTGCCGCGAACGCCTCCTCCAGCCGCGCCAGGCTGACAAGCTTGAGGCGCCTAAGAAAGAAGAACCAAATTCGCACAAAAAGAGAAGAGCCCGGGCCTGCTGCGTCGACTCTTTCGAGGCGCTTGAGTGCGAGCGACTGGCTCGAGATGCTGCTCTGGTTGCCCACGACTAGGAGCGGCTCGCCAACGTCCTCGCCAGCCACGCGGAGCGATCGAAAGATGGCCGTCGGTGGCGGCCGGGACGGAGGCCTCCGCCCGCGCCGCCGCAGTCTTCCACTCGGGCCCCATTCCTGCTCCGGCGGCGGCGCACGAACCGGCAGCTCGACGCAGAGCAGCCTGCGTGGCGACGGAGGGAGAGGACGGTGAAGAATAGCCGCGGGGAAGCGCCCGGCACTTGGGGCCGAGCTACACCTCTCGCCCTCCGCCGACGTGTCGAGCAGCCAGCTGAGCTCGGTCGGCCGCACCACTTGAGAGCACCCGGCCACAAGCCGACCCCCTAGCAGCTGCTCGTCTTTCACGCGCACGTCGAGGAGCCCCCCCCCTCGTGGCCCGCCGCTCCACCCGGCGAGACACTCGCACCTCACGTCGGCCGCACGCGTCAGAATCGGTACGCGAAGCTCAAAGCGCAGCGCAGATCCGCGCAGCGACCAGCGGCCCCACCCAGCCTCCCCTGCAGGCGGCGATGGCGAAGTCGCGTCGAGGTCGCGGCGGCGGCGGCGGCCATCGCCGCCGAGCGATAAGCGGTCGCGGTGAGCGATAAGCGGCGGCGATGGCGCGGTCGCGCCAGCGCCGTCGAGCTGCTCCTGCTCGGCCGACGGCAGAGGGGGAGGAGGCGAGGGTGGACCGGAGGACGAAGAGTTCTGCTGGGAGGCCCCGAGGCGAAGTCCTAAGCGAGCCACGCGCCGCGAAGGCACACGCCGCGAAGAAGTCGCCATGCACAAGCCGAGTGTGCTTGCCAGGCAGAGAATCGCGGCGGTTGCCCAACCACCGATCGCGAGGAAGAAGGCGGGCGAGCAGAATGGAAGGAGATCCAGGGAGAGCAGCAGTGAGCCAGGAGGCGCCACCGCCAGCAGCGCGAAGAGCGGCGAGCCTGTCCAGTAGAGCGCGAGGCGTGTACCAGACATTAGCGACGGGAGCGGTGATGGGCGCGGCCAGCACGAAAAGGGCCGCGAAGAGCGGCGAGTCCGTCCAGTGGAGCGTGTCTGTTGGGACGATGTACACTGCCTGCGGGGGGCGAACAGGCGCTGTTCGCCAACGTCGCATCTATACTGAGTAGAGTCATGAAGACACTTTACAACTCCAGTAGTCGTACTCGTAGCAGCAGCCTGTCGGTGCACTCTCGCATGCTTGCTGTACACAGTACTGGGATGAACTATTATGACTCTGGAGGGGGACCGGGAGGCGGTAAGTCGTCGTCGCCCGGCGCTGCTGCTTGCTGCCGTGCCGCCCACGGCCACCCAGCACAGGACTCACAGCTGGACTGCTATTACGAGAAACTCACACCAGCCAAGAGGTCCTCACGCCAACAGGTCCTCACGCCATGAGGTCCTCACTCCAAGAAGAGGCTGCGCGACTATATACTACTCACTAGATGTTTCGCAAAAATTATTACCGCTCCTCGCCAAATGCTCCCTACTGACGAGAAGCTTAAGCCTGGAAAGAGTTAGACCGCCAGGATGTCCTCACGACCTCACCTCACGCCGGCGCCGAGAGAGGTCCCCTCACACCTGGCGAGAGGTCCTCACGGCGTTTCGTGGTTGCTCGTTGCAGTAATGCGCGCCCCTACGCCGGCCCGGCGCCCCGCGTCGCCCGCAACGGGTCGGCGCGCGCCGCCATGCCCTTCCTCAACACTCTCATCTGCACCCGCGTCCCGCGGAGCGCTTCGAGTGGCCTGCGCAGTGTCATGAGACCTGCATGAGACCGGTTTGTATAGTAAATGCAAGGAAGTAACATTATGGTCTGGTGTATGGTGCGTCCGTGTGTGTGTGCACCATTCAATCCCTCGTTATGTTTTTCATACATTCACACCATCGTGCATCGAAATGTGGTTCGGGTTTTGGCGGAGGCGCCTACCCGCCTAGAGCAGCTTAGGTGGACCTCTGCCGTGTGTCTGAGGACCTCCTGCTGTGAGGACCTCGGCGTCTGCTTGCTGAGGACCTCTCTCTGATAGCGTGATAGGGTCCCCTCACCCTCTCGCTCTCCTACCTTGATCGCGTCCCGTGCTCCTTGATCGCGAACCAGCTGAGCAACAACCTTTCGCATGCTCAGCACCTGGACGAGGTCACATGGACAACCAAGAACTGGCACGGCCTGCAAATGCAGCGTTTGTCGGTCGTCCTCCACACCGCTGTGGCGTGGCAGACGGTGAACGAGCTAGCGTGCGGGGAGAGCGGCATTGTCAGTGCATGGTGCGGAGTGCAGTGAGTGTGAGTGTGTGTGTGTGTGTATTCTTTAATATTAACCTTGCGAACTCGTCCCCCCCGGCAGGGCTATGCAACTGTGACCAGTGTGTGCTGTCACGCCTGAACCAGGTGTCAAATCTGCCGATGCGTGACCTGTGCGTGGGCTGCTCTGTGAGGGGTCCAGGCGTAGTCCGACGGGTAGGGGGTCTGTGCCCGGGCGGTGTCCGGTGCGGAGTCTCTCTCTGATCCCGCCTGGGATGTTGGGTGCGAGGTGTGGCGGCTTCGATCCCAAGGGGGGGAGCTGATCCCACTCGGTAACCAACTCTCAGGGGCAGTAGGTGGGCGAGCTTCAAGCGCGCTCATCTCGATCGTCAAGGCGTCGCTACGCGCGGTCTTCCGCGGGGGGAGCGTCGTCGACGGGTGCGGGAGCGCGGCGCAGTCAGTGCCGCGGCGATGCCTCCGGCTGTTTGCGGCGGGCGGCTTGCTGCTCGCGGCGATGGCGAAGAACTCGTCTCGTCACACACCAAGGGCTTACGCTCTGTCGAGACGCGAGGCGTATGCGCCCAGGAGGGGAGGGCGCATGCGTAACGACGCTGCTAGAGATGCCTTTCGGGGCCCAGAGATAAAACTTCTGATGCCATGCGTGACCTAGTAGTGTCCCCAGCTATGGGCGTGTCCACGTTGGAGCCAGGTGTGGTGTGGACGCGAGAATAGCTCCGCCGTTCATGGAGGCAACCGATGCGAGTCGACTGGTGTGTGTCGTCGTGGTTTCGTATCAAGAATACTCACTCACTCACTCACTCACACGGTGCGGAGTGCATTGCCGTTCTTAACGGAGTCGCTTAGGCGGCTCCGGTGGTGAGCCGGTGTGTGTGCCAGTCCGCGCCAGTCCGCGCCCTTGTCGTGCCAGTGTGCTTGATTGATTGATTGAGTGTGCTGAAAGAAAGAAAGAAAGAAAACACACAACCCAAGGGAGGGATGGGAGAACGGCACGCCGCCACCACACAGGGATTTTAAGGAGAGGAGTGTGATGCGCTAGCCGTCGCCCACCCTGGGGAGTCTGCCTCTTCGTATCTCTTTTCGCAGTCTCTCGCCGCTTCTCGCTGCAACCTTCATGCCACCTCGCGGCCGTCCCACTCTCGTCGGTCTCTCCCTTGTCACTTCCTCCTCTGTCGCGTCGTTCTCTTCTGCCTCGTCCTGCGACGCCGCCGCCTGCCGGTCCCTTGTTCTCGCGGCTTCTTTCGCCTTGCGCAACTCCGTCCTCCTCGCGGCGTATCCTGGCCCCTCGAGTCTATCAAGCTCCCCTCGCGCAAGGACCACATTTCTGACTCCCACTCCGATCATTTGCCTACACGTCATGTTGTTGCTCAGGTCCACTCTCTCTTCGAACACTCGTGCCTCTACGGATGATGCCGGCGCTGGGGTCCCCTTCGGATGCATCTATGATGTAACATACTTCCGGGCCGGTGTGCGGGGAGCGAACCTTAACGACCGCCCAGAAGCTTTCTGCGCGAACCAATCGGGCCAGGATCATCAGCATATGTCCCCTGCACAACATCGTGGGCGTTTGAGCGGTATTTGAGGAGCACCGCGACTCTGAAGTTCGGCCGGGTGGTCTGCAGACCCCCCCCCCCGGAGCAGCAGAGGCTCCGTGGGGTCGCAGAGTCGACGCTGGGAGTCGCACTCGTCAAGCCATCGCAGCACCACGCGGTCCGCACGTACCGCCCACATCCCCTCCACCACTGAGAAGGCGCAGATTGACCGCCGGGCCGCGTAGCCGTCGTTAAGGAGCGATTTTTGGAGCCGTACGAAGAGGTCCCAGACGGGCGAACATGCGGTTTTTCGATGACCACGCGCGATGTGGTATCTGCTTTTTGCTAAAAACGGGCCGCCTAGTGCAGCACCACTAGTACCACACGCAACCACACTTAGAGCTCCACAGTAGATGTTTGTGACGAGCGCCGACGGCGTCACGGTCGCCGGAGTGGACGCACTGCACACACACTGTGACAGTGTCGTGGGTGTGACAGTGCGCGACACAACCGTCGGCGCCGCGCTATCGCGGCGCCCCGCAGTCAACACGCCTCAGGCACACCCCTGAACGCGCCATGGGCGCGCAGATACACCGCAGCGCCGTGGAGAATCCACACCTGGCCGGTCCCAAGCCCCGTCCTGGGCCTCCAGGCGGCCGAAGATCCGGCGTTCGGGCGGGATGAACTTGTCGGAAATGGAGCAAACTTGGCGCGGCTCGCCGCTCGCGGTACCGGGTGAGCCTGGATAGGGCAAAATCTGGGGTGAATACGAGGGACAGAGGTCGCAAGTTTGTCGCGCAAGTTTGCGCGGCGTGGCGCTGCCCCGCTGCCGAGGGCGCCACCAACCCGTGGCGGCGGCATTTCCAGCCCAAATTGGGCGTTCCGTGCGCCTTGCCGGCGAGAGTGGACGGGCTGTGCATCGTGGGGGGGTGAGCGGGAGGGAGGTGGTCGTGTGCCTACTTTGTCGGCCGCGCGCGAGGAAAATACTGGGTGTGAGGCGCGCAGGAGGCGAGGATGGGCGCGCCGGCGGTCGAGCCACCGAACAATTCGACGTGGCGCAGCTCCGCGCCGGCGGGGACGACGGAGCACATGCTGTCGGCGGCGGTCACGCGACGAGGGAGAGCCGCAGGAGCCCTCTGTGGAGCAGGCGCGCGAAAGCAGCGATGAGTGGCGCTTCGTCAGCCACCTGTGGGCGGTCAGCGGGGTGACGCCACGCCTCAGCGAGCTGGATCCGGGAAGGGCAAGGGGTCACGCGGGCCCTGTCTGCAGCAGCAGTGCTAACTAAAACGACAAAATTCCGGATGGACCGGAGACTGTCTACTCTTTCGGCGCACCGTCCTCGACCGCGCTGAAAAGCTGGCTGGTGGTCGCCGCAGCGCGTCAGCGCGACTCCAACTGGTTGGGCACCTCGGCTGGGTCCATCGGCAAGAGGCCCGCGCCGTCGGGCGGCCCCGGGAGCGCATGATGCCCCTCCGAGAGGCGCTGACGCCCCGCCGAGATCGCGCTGGTTTGGCACGAAAAACACGAGGCGCCAAGGGGGGGGGTCAAGTATGTTACATCATACATCGTGACATCTGACAACTGAATTTCCACTGGTTCGTCCTCCTCTGAGTCATCTTCCCCGTCCTCCTTCCGCTCGGCCCTTCGCTCGGTACGTTCGGTGTGGCTCACCCTCCATGCCGTGAACAGGCGCTTTATCCACCCTATATTCTTCTCTCGTTCCTCTGCCCGTGCCTTGGTCTTGTCGTTGTTTCGCACCCATGTCTGTATGGCAATCGAGGCTGCCTTCCCCACTACCTGTAGTTCACTCGTCACCTCTCCCGCGAGCTCCCTTCTCTTTCTTTCGGGTATGGAGTCCGTGAGTGCGGGTAGCGTGCAGGCAATCACGGGTGCTATTTTGTCGTACTCCTCTTCGGCGAGCGCCCCAAATCTAGACCCTTTCGCCTTTAAGGAGGCTGCCCTCGCTCGTCTCAGGAATGTGGCGGTGTCTTTTGAGTCCGGCGCCTCCCGTTCAACTCTTGCTGTCGCCCTCGCTGTGTGTTTGTCGAGCTTCCGCATGAAGTGACGCGCCTCTTCCTTATTTCCAGCGCAGCTGCCGCTCAGTATGTGCGCCAACGACGCCTGTGCTGTGAGAGAGGCTTGTATTTTAAGAATTCTTCCGCTTGAAGAAGCAAAGTCGGCGCAAAACGTGGGCAGTATCTCCGGAGATCTCCCGCAGCACGTGTACGTCGCCCGACATGTCGGCCGACTATGTCTCTCAGGGTGGCGCGTACGGGGCCGTGTACGGCACTCTCGCCGTGTTTCTCTGCATCTCGCTCGCCATCGGCTACCGCTTCCTCCGCAGCGCTACACAGGACGCCGATCAGTACCTCACGGCGCGCAACTCGCAGGGAATCGTCTCGCTCTCGCTCTCCTTCTTCGCTTCGGGCGCAGGCGCGTGGGTGCTCTTCACCGTGCCCGAGGCGAGCATCATCGGCGGGCCGGTCGCCCTCGCCGGCTACACCCTCTCGACCCTCGTCCCCATCGCCATCTTTGGCTGGATCGGCCCGATCATGCGCAAGCACCTGCCGTTTGGCTGCACCTTCTCCGACTACGTGCAGCTGCGGTACGGCTCGCTGGTGAACGTGTACTGCACGCTCGTCTCGCTCCTCTACCTCTGCCTCTACCTCACCGCCGAGTTCTCCGCCATTGGCGACGCCGTCCTCGCCCTCTGCGACCCGGCGGACGTGTACGACGCGGCCGCCGCGGGCGGCGTCACCGACAAGGGTCACCGCCTAAAGTTGGGCCTCGTCCTCGGCGTCTCGCTCTGCACGCTGCTGTACACGGCGATCGCCGGCCTCCCCGTCTCCCTCGTCACCGACAAGGTGCAGGGGGTCGGCATCTTCCTCTTCACTTTCCTCGTGTGCATCGCCGCCTTCACGGCAGACAGCGGTGCGGATGGGCGGAGCGACCGCTGGGAGGAGGTGACCACAACCGGGACGGGCGACCCGGCCGCCACGGGCGCGGGCGGCTCCACCTACGGCAACTCCTTCAAGATGGCCTTCATCCTCATCTCCGCCGTCACGTGCGCCAACATGATGCACTCTGGCTTCCAGCAGCGCGTGTGGGCGGCCGAGGACCAGGCCAAGCTGCGCAAGGGCGCGATCGGCGGGATCCTGCTCACGATCCCGCTGATGGTCCTGTACGGCGTGGTCGGCATGGTCTCGTACCGCGAGTACGGCCCCTTCCTCTTCCCCCAGTTCCCCTCCTTCGCCGGCTTCTACGCGCTCAACGAGCTCAACGTCGGCTGGCAGGTGTGCGCCGTCATCCTGACCACGATGATGGTCGCATCGTCCGCCGACACCATCCAGACGGGCGTGGCGGCCATCTTCAAGCCCTTTACGACGTACGTCCTCGTCCGCGACTGGAAGGCCCTCCCCTCGGAAGCCGAGGCGCCGCGCACCATCGTGGCACTCAACTTTGTGCTCGCCGCCGTCGTCGTCAACGTGCCAGCCATCGTCATCTCGACGCACCGCGGCGACGCGCTCCGCACCCGCCCTCGGTCGGGCTGTGAGCAGCGTCTCTTCACACCACTTCGCCGTGAACAGGCGACGCCCACCTCTCCGTCCTCTCGCTCTTCGTCCTCGCCGACCTCGTCTGCGCGACCTGCGTCGTCCCCGTCCTGATGGGCCTGAACGACCGCATCCACCCGTCTGCCGCGGCGGCGGGCTGCCTCGCGGGCGCCGGCACCGCCCTCCTCATCTACGGCCTCGCCGTCGACGGCGAGCCGGACGACTTCAAGACGCTGATCCCCGACATTGCGGGCGTGTCGGGCCTCTACGCGGACACGTCGATTGTCGCCTTCCTCGTGACCCCCCTCGCCTCCGGGCTCGTCACCACTAGAAGCGGACTGCGTGTTCTTGCCTCCCAACTAGCGCCCGAGAGGGCACGTACTCCGCCGTATTCGGTCGTATTCCGCTGTATCCACTGTATCTTCTCCGTTGCATTCACGCGGTGCTCTGATTACACTGCACAAGACCGCCTTCCCGCCCTCACGTTTGCGTACTCCGCACGTAGGCTAGTCACCCTCGCCGCCAACATCCCGTGGTTCCGCTCCGGCTACCGCTTCGAGGGGTACCCGCCCGTGGCCGCGGAGTCGCCGCGCGCGGGCGACGTCGACAAGATCAGCGGCGCCGAGGCGCGCCCCCCTCCCCAGCCACACCCGCCACTACTACCACCCAGCACCGCACCGCCACACACACCCACAAGCCCCTCACAGCCCCTCACAGCCCTCACAGCCCCCGTCGGTACCCGGGTAGCCCCCCCCCCCCCCCCCTCCCCCCCGGCGCCGCCGCCGCCACTGAAATTGTCTCCCATCCCCGCTCGTAGGTCACCACCGCGTGACCTCGCCGCCGCGCCAAGCGCTTGCCGGAGCCCTACCTCTCCCAGTGCGGCGGGGGGCTGAGAATACCAAACGGCCACGACCTCAGGTTTAACAGACCGAGGGAAAGCGCTCGGGCGGTCGGAGGACCGCCCAACTGCATGAACACGCATCCCGCCCCTTCCCGGATCGGGGGGCTGAGGCGCGCACAACTGATCACGGCGATCCACGACCCAGTCGGGGAAAGCTTGCAGCGCTCTCGGCCCCGCAGCACCGTATGCGCCTTCGCGCGTCCACGGTGCTCGGTCGGGCGGGAGCTGCTGTTGTAAAAAGTGAGGTAAAACTTTTCCGCACATCCCCTGTGCCCCCCGGGGAGTCCCCGGCACCCGCATGGCCACCTCCTTACCTGATACCTCCCCTCCCGCCTCCGCTGAGCGCTGTCAGTGTCACTAGCAGTGCCGCCCCGACGCACGCACGCACTTACACACACACTCCTCTCGCTCCACATCCAACAGCTGCCTTCTCCGCGCGGCAGGTACCTCACACCACTTGCCGCGCCGATTCCTCGGGGCCGACGTCGACTTGTTCCGAGGTGCTGAAGCGGCTGCTGCGGCGCGTACTGGCCCGATTGCTGACCCGGCCGCGAATGGCGTATCGGATGACGCCGCTCCTCGCGTCGTTGACGTTTTCGCTCACCGGAGTCGCACCGAGCTTCTTGGCCAGGAGCACGAGCGACACCTACGGAGGTGAGCGCATCGCGTCATATCTCGGAGCACGTCATGGTATGCCCAAGCAGGCGCGGAGTACCTCGCGGAATGCTCCAGGAAAGAAGGATGTGGCGAGGGCCTTGTACAGACCCGGGTGCCCATCGAGGCCGGCGATGAGCTCCTGCGGCGTGGTCTGGAACATGCAGTCAAACGCACAGCCATCGCGCGTCGGGTCGTTCTCGTGCGCCATCACAATCGTGAGCTTGTCGGCGCGCGCCTGCTTGACCTGCTCCGCGAGCCGCACCCCGCGTTCCCCCGACCAGGTATTGGCGTTGAGATAGAGCAGCATGTGGGTCGGTTTACGAGACTCCTGGGTGGGCGCCTCGTCTTCGACGACGACGGTGAGGGTGTCCGCCGCAAACTTGGACTTTAGCTCGTTGACCAAGTACACTGCACCCGAGTTGGATGGCGAGACCCAGAGCACCACCGGCTGGAGGAAGCCGAGGTGCTCGCGCTGCGCCTCGCCCGGCACGTAGAGCGGCAGAGCCGTCTCGTCCTCATAGGCAGGCGAGCAGAGCAGCAAGGCCTACGTCATTCGAGTCTAGGCATTTTGGATGGAGAGGGGGCGGAGGGTGCCGTGGAGGGGGGTGGCAGCGCCTCAGTGATGACCTTGAGCGACACGAGCTGGAAGGCCTCGATGCGGTGCCACGTCGTCAACGACCAGCCTTTGTCGAAGATGGCTTCCCGCAGATGCCCGGGGCACTCTGCACGCAGCGCTGCGAGCGTACCGCCTTTCTCTAGGTTCCCCTCTTGGACGAGAACGAGCGGCTTCTTCTGATCGAGCGACGCGCGCACCTCCCGAAGGCAATTATGGCGGTGGAAAAACTGGTGGTGACGGCGGCGGTGGCGGCGGTAGGTAAGGTACGACAAAGTTGAAGCTCGCGTGATACCCAGATTCGATGGTTAGGCCCACCTGACCAAGGCCTGTCCACTCTGTGCCTTGCCAGCCAAGGAGCGACGAGGAGTGTGCGAGGAGCGCACACTGCATGCCCGGAGAGACTTCGACAGCGAACGTGCGCGCGTCACCCGAGTTGTCTCCTTCCATGGACGCTACCTGTTTGCCATCGCAAAGGAGCTCCCAGCTGCGGGCGGTGCCGTCTCCGCCCCGACGGGCAGGGGTCATGAGGATGCCGTATCTTGTAGATGGCGCCAGGGGTGGCAGTGGTGGCGCTGGCGGAGATGAAGGCGGCAGCGGCGGTGACGGTGGCGACGGCTGCCCAACCGGTTGTGCTCCACACACGCTTGAGCAGACGTCTGAGCCAGAGCACTCCTTGTGGCAGCTCAGTGCGCACATTTCATTCACTCCACTGGAGAGAGTGAAGCCAGGCGGCGGAGACCAGGACACAGGCGGGATGCCCAAAGTCTTGGCCGCCGAAGATGCGTGTGCCAAGAGCTCCTGGTTGCTCCACGAACATACGCTGCCCAGCGTGACCGACAGATCAATGAGGGGCCCAAACTCCACAACAATATAAAAGACCTCCGCACAGTCTCCACTCAGGGCGTCGTATAAGCCCGCCAGGGCGCCAGGGACGTCAAGGCATGGCCGAGCACCGGATTGCGATGGTGAGGAGGATGGCAACGGCGACAGAGACGGGAGCGGCGGCGGCGGAGACGGCGACAGAGACGACAGCGGCGGCGGTGGAGACAGCGACAGAGAGGGGAGCGGCGGCGGTGGAGACGGCGACAGAGAGGGGAGCGGCGGCGGTGGAGACGGCGACAGAGACGACAGCGGCGGTGGTGGAAACCGTGTGAGCTGCACAGGCGGAGTTGGTGGCTGTGCCGGCTCAAGCCAGCTCGGCAGGGGGTGCATGGGCGGTGGCAGCCATGCTTGGGGCAGCACCGGCACCAGCGGTGGTTGTTGCTGGCAAGCGTAGTGAGGAGGCCAGTCCATTTTGCACTTGAAGTCGTTGGTCTCCTGCTGGACCAGTACGCACTCTGCTACATAGGTTTGAGTTCGCACGTAGGCGGTCTCACATGAAGCTCGGCGGGACGGCGTGTCTGGCCCACTCTGCCCCCCAGCTTCTCCACACCAGGTACAGCTGCCGTTGGGGCAGAGGTTGGTCTTTTGCAGCGTGAAGGGCTGCTCGAGCCCGCAAGTCTTTGAGGTTATCTCCGGCAACGCAGAAGGGTGTGATGCCTTCGGCGGCGGTAGGGTTGACGGTGGCGAGGGCAACGGTGACGGCGGCACAGGGGGCACATGTGACGTCGGATGAGGGGGCGACGCTGGCGGCGGTGGCGGTGGCGATGATGGCAGAGGCATGATTTGAGGTGGCGGTGACGGCGGCGGCGGCGGCGGCGGCGGCGGCGGCAGCGGGGCAAGCGAGGGCGGTGGTGGTTGTGGCGACGGTGGCGGCGGCCGCGGCGGCAGCGACGGCGCAGGCGAGGGCGGTAGTGGTTGTGGCGATGGTGGCAGCGGTGGTGGTGGCGGCGGCGGCGGCGGCGGAGGCAGTGAAGGTGGCTGATGATGACCTGGTGGCCACGGTGGCGGCGAGGGCGGCGGTGGCGGCGGCGAGGGTGGCGGCGGCGGCGGCGAGGGTGGCGGCGGCGGCGGTGGGGGTGGCGGCGGCGGCGGCGAGGGTGGCGGCGGCGGCGATGGGGGTGGCGGCGGCGACGGCAGCGGCGGGGATGGCGGCGGCGGCGAGGGCAGTGGTGGGGGTGTAGAAGGGGCGAATGGCGAGGGCAGGGGTGGCGGAGGAGTGGGCGAAGGTGGCGGCTGGGAGGGCGAGGGCAGTGGCGGCGAGGGTGGTGGAGACGAGGGAAGTGGTGGAGACAGTGCTGCCCCCAAGCAGTCGGCGAGCGTGGGCTCGCACGATGCCGTGCAGGTTTGGCAAGCTGCAGTGGTCTGGTCGGGAAAGCAGACAGTGAAGCAGGTAGAGGCGCCGCATGCCGCTCGCCGACCGAAACACGCCGCGCAATCGCTGGAGTACCCGCGTGTCGAGGTCAGACACTCGCCCACACAAGCTCCACCATCAGAGAAGGTTGCGATAGCACACGAAAATGAGCAAGTGGTGACATCACCGTCCAGCGTGGCGTCACCACCCGCATCCAGCCAGGTGCTGCGGTCCATAGTACTGCAGTCAGAGGTAGCAAGAGCACTTGAGAGCATTGTGAGTGAGGCAAGCAGCATCAGCAGTTGCGGACACCTCACGGCCTGCCGGGGGGCGCAGCCACTGCAACTCGCGGAATCGACCCTAACGCACTGATGTGCGAAGATTCCGAGGTGCCCGCTGTAACGTTTTGGCAAGGTGTTAAAGGTAAACTTCTCAACAGCTGTGTATCTCGGCTTGTCCTCTCAAAGACTCTCCCATCGGGGGCGTTTTAGCGCGGGGGTCGTTGCTGGGCGTCGCGAGTGCGAGCAAGCACACGCTCGGTTCCCTCGCGCCGCCTCTCAGCATCTGCGATCTGGTGGTGGTGCGCATCCTTTTACGTGAGTCATGACGGAAAAAAGCTCATACACGGCTCTAAGTTCCTCTTGACCTTGTCCTCTCACTCTCCCGTCCATCGCGCCATCGGGGGCGTAATTTAGCGCGAGGGTCGAGCTGGGTGCTGGGCGTCGCGACCGAGCAGCGCGCGCGCGTGCGTGCGCGCGCCGAAGCAAACGCTCGCCGCCACTCTCATGTGCGCATCTGCGGCAAGCCGCAAGCCAATCAACAGATTCGACATTCGCAATGCTCTTCTAGCTTTATAACACCCTCAAAATCACCACGCGCCGTCACGAGCGCGCCGTTTGAGGCGATCCGTATTCCGACGTTGACTATATACCTTACCTTACCTTACCGCGTCTCGCCTCGTTAAGGAGGTGTGTCAGAAGTAGGGCTCGCGGAAGTAGCCCGTGAGGACGCGGAAGAGGATCTCGTACGACAGCACAGCGTCGAAGGGCGCGGCCGTCCACTGCGGCATACAGACGCCCTGCACACTGCGCAGGCTCTCGGCGGCCGAGTAGACGCAAGTCTCGCCTGTTCACGGCCGGAGTTGTGAAGAGACGCCGATCAAACCTCCACCAGTGAAGCAGTCGCGCGGCTCGCTCCAGAGCTAATCTCGGCGCATCTCGGCGAATCTAGCGAATCTCGGCGACTCTCGGCGAATGTCGCCCCAGAGCTGGTGCGCGAAAGTGAGCGCCCCGCGGGGCACACCGGCAGCCAAAGCTGCGGCCGCCGAGCCCCTCGCACCAGCCAGCTTGGTGGCCCAGTGCAGAGCCACCGCAGCCATCGCAAGGCGGCCGTGCTTCAGCTCGGCCAACTCGAGCCGCCTGTTCACAGCCCTCCTTCTGACTGGATTCACAGGTTTTTTTTTCACAGCCGACGGCTCGGCCAGCTCGAGCCGCCGTCGCTCACAGCCGCCGGCGTCCACCCACAGTCGCAGCGGGTCGAAGGCGCACCCCCGCCGCGCCTAAAGAAATCACGGTGGCGGCTGCTACATGATACATGAATGTATGTGGCGCGCCTGTGCGGTGTCGGCATAGCCACAAGGCTGCTCGTTGTCTGTGTGCGTGTGTGTGGCTAAGTCTAAAGCCGGTGTGGCGCCTGCAGCTCCCCTGCGACCGCGGCCGCGAGCAGAGCGCCCCAGTAGCACGCGGAGATCAGTCCGATGTCGGACAGCTGCAGCGCCGCCTGCCGCCCCGCCTCGGTGCGGTCCACGCCGCACCCGTCCCCGCTGCACACTGACGACACCGGCAGCAGCCTCTGCGCGACGGCAAAGCCGACCTCGGCGACAGGCCACCCCCACGCGGCGACCATCGCGAGCCGCCCGTGCCGCACCTCGGCCTCGCGCATGCGCTGCAGGTTGTCGGCCGTCGCGAGGCCGAGCGGGTCGAAGCCTGCAGTGGTGGAGGAGCGTCGGTGTGCGACCGAGTCTGCGTCTTTGGTGCTGGTCGTTCGCGGCACCGAGGTCGCCAATCATGGGCGATTGGAGGAGCGGGATGGCGACGGAGCGAGGCGTTGACGGCGACGTTGGCTGCAGCAGGCACGCTGGGGATGCCAGCAGAGGCAGCATGGGCTGGCGGCGAGAAAAAGAAAAATACGGGAAAAACCTACAACCATGGGATCTTCCCTTAAGTGTAGACGCGTCCGAGAGTGCGATTGCTGCATTATCCGATTGGCTTGCAAATTGGCATCTCAACGACTGAGAGGCTACTGGCACATATCACATCCTCACATTACCCTCTAGTCATCGTCGAATATGAATTCACATCCCGGACGGGTCACATGGCTTGGCGACATGGACGCGAGCGAGGTGTTGGCAGGGATGGCGGTAAGCAGAAGCCTAGATCTATGGATGGCGGCCGCGGTGGCACGCTCGGGACGCGACCAAAGGAGGCAGTGCGCCAGCGAGAGAGTTAGGGATCCCAGAGGTCCTCACAGCAAGAGAGGTCCTCACACGGAGTGACGGAAGTCCTCTCACTCTAGCCACTCTAGCGGCCGCGGATGTGGCAATGACCGTTCGCGACGTGTGATGCACACCCCTTCGACTACACCCCTCGCACACACGACATCCTCTCATTGCTTTCCAATCATCTTCGAGTATGAGTTCACTTCCCCGAACAAGGTAGGATCACATGGGTCACGCGAGAGCGAGGTGTTGCAGAGAGATAGATGCCGGTAAGCAGAAGCCGTACAGGAAGAGGATGGCGGCCGCGGTGGCATGCTCGGGACGCGACCAAAGGAGACAGTGCGCGCCAGCGAGACAGGGAGTGAGGGATCCCAGAGGTCCTCACGCTAAGTCCCTAAGAGGAGAGGTCCTCACACGGAGTGACCGGGAGGTCCTCACTCTCTATAGCCACTCCGCGCGGCGGTGGGGCAATGACCGACGTGTGGACTGATGCACACTGTCTGTCTCGCTGACGCGATCAAGGAGCACGGGACGCGACCAAGGTAGGAGCGCCAGCGAGAGGGTGAGGGGGCCCTATCACGCTATCAGAGAGAGGTCCTCAGCAGGCAGACGCGGAGGTCCTCACAGCAGGAGGTCCTCAGAGGTCCACCTCTTCCACCAGCCATCCCGGGTAAGGCATGTACTCACACCGAGTTGAGCGGCGAGTGGGCATCCGACAGACATTGTCTCAAAGAAGGTACGTGTCGTCTCGCGGTTACACAAGGTTAAGCCCTTTCCAAGACCAAGTTGCTCTAGCTAAGGCGAACAACATTTCAAGATGGTGTGTCTTAATGTATGAAAATCATAACTCCATGAGTGTGGTGCGCGTGTTACTGTACGTGTGCACCTGTTACGTGTTGTCACATTCTTCATACGACTGTACACACCAACACACTACGGGTATGAATCGGCTCGTGGCCAATATTACACCACAACGCCTCTCTCATAGTGATTTTTCTTTGAGTTCGAGAGAGCTTTGTTGTAAAATTCTTTGAGTTAGCTTTCACCATTTTTTCGTACAGTTTTTCTTTTTTGAGAGCGCCCTCGTTGTTAATAATACAAACCCAATGGTCCCTTGCGAGTGGTCTCTTGTCGCAGTCACACACACGCACACGCCGCATCACACCTCGCGCCCGCCCGCCGCCCCGCCTAGGCGGGAAAGAGATGAGGAGATGGGACAGCAAAGGAGGAGCACCAAACACGTATGGGAGGGTTCAGTTGTGCGTCAGGCTGCCCGCCTGCGTTTTTTTTCTTTTTTTTGAGAGCGCCTTCGTTGTTAATAATAATACAGCCTGACGGACACTTGCTGTAGCCACATGACATGCACACACTCACACCGCACCGCACTCCGCACCCACGCCCCCCCCCGCCTCGCCTGAGTTGGAAGGAGATGGGAAGATGGAACAGCCCGAGGAGAAAGGAGCGAATCAAACACGTATGGGAGGTTGAAATCGTGCGCCCGCTTTTTCTTTTTATTCACGAGGGAGCAGTGATACGAGAATACGCACATGTTACGAGAATACACACTGCCCCCAGAGGTCCTCACGCTAAGTCCCTAAGAGGAGAGGTCCTCACACGGAGTGACCGGGAGGTCCTCACTCTCTATAGCCACTCCGCGCGGCGGTGGGGCAATGACCGACGTGTGAACTGATGCACACTGTGTGTCTCGCTGACGCGATCAAGGAGCACGCGGGACGCGATCAACGTAGGAGCGCCAGCGAGAGGGCGAGGGGACCCTATCACGCTATCAGAGAGAGGTCCTCAGCAGGCAGACGCGGAGGTCCTCACTGCAGGAGGTCCTCACACGGCAGAGGGCCACCTCTTCCACCAGCCATCCCGGGTAAGGCATGTACTCACACCGAGTTGAGCGGCGAGTGGGCATCCGACAGACACTGTCTGTCTCGAAGGTAAACGTGTCGTCTCGCGGTTAAGCCCGTTCCAAGTTGCTCTAAGGCGTCAAAACCCGAACCACATTTCAAGATGGTGTGTATAAATGTATGAAAAACATAACTAACTAGAGGAGTGGTGCTGAAGGTGCTAGCAGTTCCATACCTTGAATTCTTTTTCGGTGTTAGTCCAGTGCGCGCCAGTCCCGTGACCACTTGCAGCACTTGGAGGGCAGTCGGCAACCGCACCGCACGCCCGGCACACCAGATCGTTTTCTTTTTATGTCGCCCGTGTGCCTTGCCTGTCGCGTGAATCGTAAGAAAGAAAGAAAACATACACGCCAAGGGAGGGATGGGAGGACGGCACGCGTAAAAAGAAAGAAAGAAAACAGACAAGCCAAGGGAGGGATGGGAGGACGGCACGCACCAAAATTCTTTTTATTGCCTGTCTAAAAGAAAGAAAGAAAACACACAACCCAAGGTATTGCCTGTCTGCTGTGAGAGAGAGTTATGTTTAAATTCTTTTTATTCTCGGGGAAGAGCGGCCGGCCAGGTGGGCCGGTCTCTTCGACGGCGCCTAAGGGGTTGCCGTCTGCTGTGCTCCTTTTGGTACCTGTGTCGAACCTGTGTCGGTGAGAGAGAGTTCTTCTTCGGTGTACCTGTGTTAGTGCCAGTGCGCGCCAGTCCCGTGACCATTTGCACTTGGAGCACTTGGAAGAGTCGGCAAGCCCACCTTTTTTTCTTTTTATTCGCACAACTTTGTGGCGTCGACACAGGCGCCCGGAGCGATGCCTCCAGTGCTGGAGGCCTCCGCCGCGGCCGCCGCGGACCCGGCCGACCTCCACGTGGTCTTCTCCGCCGAGTGCATCCCTGCCTTCGACTGGCAGAGCGCCGGCCTCTTCTACTCCTTCCGGCGCGTGCGGCAGCCCGGGCGCATCACGCGGCTGCTGGCGTGCTCCGAGGCGCAGCTGTCCACGTACCCGAAGGTTAACCTCGAGATGGGGCCAACCTTTGTTCACAAGAACATGCGCTTCGACGCGAGCAACGACGCCGAGAAGGACGACCCGCACAACGACGGTAAAGGGACGGGGTGCGCCTCGCTGCCACCGCTGGCGCCACCACTTTTGTGACCACCGCTGCTGCCGCCACCGCTGTCGCCACCGCAGTCACCGGCTCCGACTGCCATCGCAGCCTCATCCTTCCTTCCAACCCACAGGTATGCCTCCTACAACAAGCCCTACTCGGTGATGGCGTGGCTCGAGCAGACCGACGTCGAGGAGGACCACGTCGACTTAGATGGGGAATGCCCCCGCATATCTCCCCATATCTCGGGGCCTAGATGGGGAACGCCCATCTTTGTATCGGGGAAGGGCACTCGAGTGGACACATGTTCGACTCGGGGCGCCCTCCCCTCCCTGCCGTGGAGCCCACTGTGCGTGCACACCCAGCGCGCCACTACTGCACTACGGCTACCACCGACTGATACCAAGCTCTCCACCCAACAGCTTGCCCTCCCGCCCGCCCTCCCGCCCCCCCTCCCTCCTGCCCTCCCGCCCACCCGCCCGCCCGCCCGCCCTCTCTCCCCATCGCTCTTCCCCAGCGACGCTCCCGACTGTGAAGAGAGGTGGCGTCTCTCGGTGTATCTCGGTGTATCTCGGTGTATCTCGGAGAGACTCGCGCAGGAGAGGCGAGCTGAAGCTCCACTCCATTCAGCGGTTGGCCCAGCTTAGCGCACACCTCACGACGCAGGACTATGTCCTCTTCATGGACTCGGACATGATCCTCCGCCAGCCGATCGACCCGGTGGCGATGGGACGCGCGGCGCGCCGTGTGCTCCTTTTCCACAGCGGCGCTGTATTTCTTTTTTAGGTGCTCGCGGGGCAGCCGCGGGAGGAGGGCGCGCCGTGTGTTTCTTTTTCACATTGCCCGTGTATTTTTAGGTGGCGATGGGCGTGACGCGCGGCAACGTCGTCTCAGCAGGTTGCTCACAGAATTCTTAAAACACAAGCCTCTCTCACAGCACACTGGCACGACAAGGGCGCGGACTGGCGCGGACTAACACACACACCGGCTCACCACCGGAGCCGCCTAAGCGACTCCGTTAAGAACGCTCACGGAAAGACACAACCCCGGACCCAAGACGCACAAGCACAGACAGTCGAGAAGGGTGAGACAGCAACGGCAGTCAGAAGCCAGATGTCAGCGCTGGGTCCCAGGAAGGCGGATGCGAGGGACGGCCTCTAGTGCGAGCTCCAGGCTAGTGAGCTCATACCCACGCCGGCAGATCGCGACTAGATACAGCTAGTTAGGAGCCGACCGACCCTCCGCGTCCCCTGCTCACCCGCGGCACCGGGCCGGTGCTTGCACTTTGAATGCCGTGCGAGGGCTCCTGCCCGCGTCCCGGGCGCGGAGATGCGAGGGACTAGCCTGGCCCTTGCCCCGCCACCTTGTGTGGTGCGTGCAGACGCTGACCTTCCCTTCTCTTGCCCCTCCGCAGAGTACACCTACCTGTACGGCACGAAGAGCGGGTGACTCCATAGATGGACAGTGACAGCGACGGCACCTATCAGCCTGACATTGATGTCATCAAGACGGCGTATGAGACGGTCGAAGAAATGATGCAGGCCCGACAATGAGCGAGGGTGCGTGTTCTGCGTTGTGCCGTTCCATCAAACTTGCATACGACCACAGGTTCGCGCACCGCTTCATCGACCCGAAGCTGGACCGCCGCATGGCGCAGGTCGGAGGCTTCCACATCGTTCACTACCCCGAACCCTAGCCCTAGCCCTGACCCTAACCCAACGCTGGACCGCCGCATGGCGCAGGTCGGAGGCTTCCACATCGTTCACTAACCCGAACCCTAGCCCTAGCCCTGACCCTAACCCAACGCTGGACCGCCGCATGGCGCAGGTCGGAGGCTTCCACATCTTTCACCGCGAGGACCCCCGCCCCTAGAAGCGGAATCTCTCCCCGTATCTCCCCATATCTCCCCGTATCTCCCCGTGTCTCCCCGTGTCTCCCGTATCTCGCGACGCATCCCAACCAGCACTCGAGAGGACGCGCACTCCGCCGTATTCACTTTTAGAAGCGGAATGCGTGTTCATGTCTCCCAACCAGCACTCGCGAGGACGCGTCTTCAGCCGTACACCCGCCGTCTTCCGCTGCATACGCTGTACTCGCCTCCCTCGTACTCACGCGGTGCTCTGAAGACACCGCACAACACCGTGCTCCCGCCCTGATGTTGGGGTGTTCACCGCGTAGGACCTCGACGAGTGAGATGCAATCTCTCCCCATATCTCGAGCATATCTCCCCATACCTCCACGTAGGACCTCCGCCAGATCGCGCCGAAGTGGCTGACGTTTACGCAGCGGGTGCGCCAGTTTGCAAACGCCACCTAAAAAAGAAACCGCGCCCAAGTGTGCATGTGTTTCTTTTTTAGGTGCGCCAGTTTGCAAACCCCCACCCCGAGGACATATGCTCGAGATATGGGGAGATATGCTCGAGATATGGGGAGATATGCTCCACGTAGGTGCGCCAGTTTGCAAACGACCACCCCGAGGACATATGCTCGAGATATGGGGAGATATGCTCGAGATATGGGGAGATATGCTCCACGTAGGTGCGCCAGTTTGCAAACGACCACCCCGAGGAGTACTTCAACGAGTCGGCGCACCACCCTCTAGAAGCAGAATACGGATTCCTGTCTCTCCCCATATCTCCCCATATCTCCCCATATCTCCCCATATCTCCCCATATCTCATGCCTAGAAGCGGAGTACCGCATTCTTGTACTCCCAACTAGCGCCCGAGAGGGCCACGTGTTCCGCTGTGCTCACCCGTCTTCCGCTGTAGTCACTGTCTTCCTCTCCGTTGTACTCACGCGGTGCACAATACTGTACTCCCGCCCTCATGTTGGCGTATTCAGCACGCAGGCGCACCACCCCGACCCGCCCAAGAACAAGCTCGAGGGGGAGACATGGCGCAAGCAGGCGCGGTGGCACGAGATATGGGGAGATACGGGGAGATAAGGGGAGATATGGGGAGCTCGAGGGGGAGACATGGCGCAAGCAGGCGCGGTGGCACGAGATATGGGGAGATACGGGGAGATACGGGGAGATATGGGGAGCTCGAGGGGGAGACATGGCGCAAGCAGGCGCGGTGGCACGAGATATGGGGAGATACGGGGAGATACGGGGAGATATGGGGAGCTCGAGGGGGAGACATGGCGCAAGCAGGCGCGGTGGCACGGCGAGATGTACGGCTACGTCTTCGCCGCCGCCGAGGTGGGAGTCACGCACCGGATCCGGCGCGACATCATGCTGTACCCCGGCTACGAGCCGCACCTCGGCCGGCCTCCCTCCATCATGCACTACGGCGCAGACTACACGCTCGGCCGGGCGTACTTCAACAAGATGAACTACCAGCAGCTCCGGCTCGAGGAGTGCTCACGCCACCTCCTCGATACTTCCTCGACACTTCCTAGACGCTTCCTCGACACGTCCTGACTCCGTGGCCTGCAGGAGTGCTCACACGCTCTCGCCAAGCCGTCGGGCTCGCTGTTCCTGCTTGACGACCCTGAGGTCGATCTGGAGGCGATGTCGAAGCGGGACGCGCTCTGCCAGGAGCATCTCTCAACTCTGAACGCGGCCTTTTGCGAGTTTTACCAGCGCGCGTGCGCCGGCAAGCTGCTGCCAGAGAGGTGCCGCACCTTCGCCGCGCAGATCGACGAGGTGCAGCCTCGGATCAGCGCCTGCGTGGACGAGCACGAGAACTGCGCGGGGTGGGGGCTGGCGGAGTGCGGTAAGAACCCGATGTACATGCACTCAAAGTGCCCCGTCACCTGCCAGAGCTGCGGCAAGTCGGGCTCCGAGCTGGTGCCGTCAGAAGTGCACTATGGCGACTGGAAGTACGACGAGCGGCTGCAGGCGGAGCGGCTGCAGCAGGTGGCGGAGGTGGTGGCGTCGGCGAGCGAGGAGGAGCTGGTGGAGATCGAGGGGAAGGTTGCGGCGCGCCGGACGGAGCTGCGGCAGATAAAGCACGAGTTATGAGTTCCCCTCTCGCTGCCCTGTCCGCTGTTCGGGTCGAGGTCGAGATGCCGCCTCTTTCTAGAGCTTTGTGTACGGCATACGGCTTTAGTTATTTGTTCGTTTGAGCGTATTTTGTGTGAAGGGCGTATCTTCAAAAAGACGGCATCACGAGAGGCTCGCACCCAGTGAGTGCGGCCGACCGACCAGACCGAATAGGCTCGACGCCGTGCTCGCTGTGGGGCTGCAACAAACTCGCCGCCGAGCGTGACACCGAGAAGGCGTCCCGGCGGAGGTGATGGAGTGTGAGACCTGAGGCTGCGGAGGTGACGCCTGAGGTACCGGTCCGTGCACAGCGACTCAGCCGGCGACCGCCACGGGCTCAGACGAGACCTGTCGACGCGTTCCGGCTCAGCTTCACCGTGGTCATCGGGCGTCTGTCGACGTGGTCAGGACCACCCATACAGCTCGCGGGTTTGAGGTCGCAAGAGCCAAGATAGTGGCGTTTGGACAGGGGGGGGTCCCGACCCCCCCAGCACCTTCACCACATGCTAGGAGGGGGGTCGTGGCCGAGGACCCCCCCAGAGACTCGTGGTCAGACCCTCCGGGCCCTTGATTTTACGCCTCATTTCGCAGCGTTTTCGAGGGGAAAATCATCCTTTGGAGCTACATGAGCCTTGAGACTGGTCAGATTCTCCAAGATATTGGACTTTCAGCCACGATTTTCACAAAACCATGAGGGTAAAATCGGCTCTCTGGCGGCTATTCCTAGCCCACGAACTGCTGGGGGGTGCCCACCACATGCTCCGCCCATCACACACCTAGAGGCCGTCATCGCATTGCGTAGAGAGAGAGAGAGAGAGAGATTCGAGGAACGATGGGAGAGACACAAATTCCGCGTTCGCATATCAATCTATCCGGAACTATCCCCACGAAAAGCGCTACAAGACAGTCCATTCCCGCCCGCTCACCGCATCCTGGGAATCGCCTTCTTCCCCTCATCGCCCACTGTTCGGCCATCATAGTTGCGAGGTCGATGCTCGCTGCTGAAAATCGCAAAAAAAGAATTTTACGACAAAGCTCCCTCGCACGTGTCACTGGGCACGGTCGGGACTGGCGCGCACTGGCACTAAGACAGGTAGACCAACACAGGTAGCAAAAGAATTCCCGCCGAATTTAGCGACCAAGACAGTCCGATTTCCGCACCTCCTGCGCCCCCGTCCCGACTCTCAGAATCCGCACTCACGGATAGAGCTCGAACGGCTCGTTGTGCGAGTATATGGGACACGATGTCTCAAATATGAGGGGTTTTGACTCCTACCGGCTCCTGACGCTATTCCTGGCAGCTCTTATGACCAGGATCAGTAGTGCTATGATACAGGGTGCCCATGCTAGCGCAGGAGCTGCCACACTCGCCCGGACCGTCCCCTTCTGGGGCCGGTTCCGCAGCCCGCGAGAGCCGACAGCGGGGCCGTGCCGCGGGTGCCTACTGCCGAGTGCCACAAACACTGCGCCGTCCCGCCATCACCTACAGGCCGTCGTGCGTGATGGTTGGGATATCCAAACGCCACCATCTTGGCTCTTGCGACCTCAAACCCGCGAGCTGTATGGGTGGTCCTGACGTCGACAGACGCCCAATGACCACGGTGAAGCTGAGCCGGAACGCGTCGACAAGTCTCGCCTGAGCCCGTGGCGGTCGCCGGCTTGGTCGCTGTGCACGGGCCGGTACCTCAGGCGTCACCTCCGCAGCCTCAGGTCTCACACTCCATCACCTCCGACGGGACGCTTTCGGTGGCACGCTCGGCGGCGAGTTTGCTGCAGCCCCACAGCGAGCGAGGCGTCGAGCCTACCCACTCCAGTTGGTTCGGCACACTCGGTGGGGTCCACTGAGTGTGCCGAACGCGCGAGCGGTGCGTCCCGGCAGCCCGCGCTGGCTGCGGAGCTGCAACAAACTCGAGACACGCTTTTTTGGGACATTTTCGACGCTTTTGGCCCATATACTCGCACAACATGCCGAACCCTCCCGTCCCCGCCCGCTAACCGCATCTCGATTGGAGCGCCGCCGCAATCAGTCTCTCGCCCTCGTCGCCCAAATCGTTGTCGCCGATGTAGAGGGTTTTCAACACCCTGCTGAAAAGGAAAAAAAGAAAAACACGGCTGAATATCCCAGCAAAACCAAAAAAAGACCTCCGATTTCATGCACCTTCCTTCTCGAGCACATTCACATCTCGAGCTCGAACCCTACCCGCCCGCTCACCGCATCTCGAATCGCTCCCTCCCCCTCGGGGCCGATGTTGTTGTCCTCGAGTACGAGGGTGGTCAGCACCCCGTTGCCTCGCAGAGCTGCGCTGATCGCGACGGCACCCTCGGGGCCGATGTAGTTGTCCACGAGGTTGAGCTTTTTCAGCACCGCACTGCCCGACACGTACTCGGCGATCTCTGCGGCGCCAGTCGGGCCAATATTGCAGCGAGCAAGGCCCAGCGAGGTCAGCTTGTTGCGCTGCCGCTCGACACGCACGATGCCGAGGGCCGCCTCCTCGGTGAGGCTGTTGTAGCCCACGTCCAAGGAGGTCAGCACCGCGTTGACGCGAAGAGCAGAGGCCAGCGCAGCGGCGCCCTCGTCGCCGATCTTGTTGCCCATGAGCACGAGGTTGGTCAGCACCCCGTTGCCGCACAGCGCCTCTGCGATCACAGTGACGCCCTCGTTGTCGATGTCGTTGTCGGCGAGGTCGAGGTTAGTCAGCACCTTGTTGCCCGTAACCAGCGATGCGATCACGATGGCCGAGGCGAGCCCGAGCCGCTTGCCTGAGAGGAAGAGGGATGTCACCGAGTCGGTGCCGCGCAACTTTGGCAGGTCAAGCTCGTCGCCGTCGAGGTTCAGCTTGGTCAGCACCTCGTTGCCTCGTAGCGCCTCGGCGATCGCAGTGGCGCCCTCGGCGCCGATCTTGTTCCAGCCGAGGTTGAGGTTGGTCAACACCCCGTTGACGCGAAGAGCGGCTGCTAGCGCCTTGGCGCCCTCGTCGCCGATGTTGTTGTCGCTGAGCCAGAGGTTGGTCATCACCCCGTTGACCTCCAAAGCGGAGGCCAGCGCGGTGGCGCCCTCGTCGCTGATCCCGTTCCCGCCGAGCTCCAACTCGGTCAATACCGCATTGCCGCGCAGCGCCTCGGCGATCGCGGCGGCGCCCTCGGCGCCGATGTTGTTGCCGTAGAGGTCGAGGGTGTTCAGCACCCCGTTGCCCTGCAGAGCCTCGGCGATCGCGATGGCGCCCGTGTGGCCGATGTTGTTGTAGTAGAGGTTGAGGTTTTTCAGCACCCCGCTGCCCGACACGTACTCGGCGATCTCTGCGGCGCCAGTCGGGCCGATTTTGCAGCCAGCCATTTGCAGCGAGGTGAGCTTGTTACGCTGCCGCTCGACGCGCACGATGCCGCGGGCCGCCTCCTCGGTGAGGTCGTTGCCGCTCACGTCCAAGGAGGTCAGCACCGCGTTGACGCGCAGAGCGGAGGCCAGCGCCTTGGCGCCCTCGTCGCAGATCTTGTTGTTGCGGAGGTCGAGCTCGTTCAGCACCCCGCTGCCGGAGACGTACTCCGCCAGCACCGTGGCGATCTCCGCGTTGATACCCTGGCGTGTGAGGTGCCATGACTCGATCTTGTTCTTTTTGTTGTCTCGCAGCGCCGCGAAGATCGCGCACCAGCCCTCCGTGCCAAGATAGTTGCCGTTGAGGTCGATGGTTTTCAGCACCGCGTTGACTGCGAGAGCGCCGCCGATCGCCTTCGCGCCCTCGTCGACGAAAAAGTTTTCGCCGAGGTCGAGGTTTTTCAGCACCTCGTTGACCTCGAGCGCCTTGCCGATCGCGACGCAGCCCTCGGGGCCGATCTCGTTGCCGTACATGTTCAAGGCGGTCAGCACCCCGTTGACGCCAAGGGCCTCTGCTAACTCCTTCAGCCCTAATGTGTCGCGGCCAGAGTCGCACAGGTCGCAGCTACTGAGCTCGAGAGAAGTGAGCGAGCATTCGCTTCCGCGCACGAGCTTCGCTAGCGCACGAGCGCCGCTCGGGCCGACCGTGTTGCTGTTCAGCTTCAGGGTCTGCAACCGGGAATGACTCCCCGCCTTCAGCGCGCCCGCCACTGCCGCAATCTCGGTAGATCCCAGACCAGCGTCCGACAAGTCCAAGCTCAGCAGCCGCCCGGCAGACGCAAAAAGCAGCGCTGCCACGCCAAAACCGAGCCCCTTGGCCTTACACCCCAGCTCCAACTCCTCCTGCTCGAGCATGCGCGGCTCCGCCTCTTGCAGCGCCTTTAGCTGTGCTGGCCACGACCCGACGCACCTCGACGCGAGCACCGCGTCGTCAATGGCGCCGCCGAGTCCAGCATCGTCATTGTACACGTCTGGATCGCGCGAAGAAACCCAGAGCAGCCACGCCCCAAACAGCTCCTCGACGTCGGCTCGCGACTTGCCCGCCGACTTGAAGAACGCGTCCCACTCCTCCTAAGAGCGATCACACCGAATCAACTCGGACTCACGTCCAGACTTTGCCCACGGCCAGTGAATTTTACCTGCGAGCTGCGGATGCTGTCGCGCAACCCAATCTTGAGCTGCTCGCTCATGTCCTTCACCACCTGTTTTCAAGACAGGGGAGTGAGAGACGATGTGGCCACATGCGCAAATCCCCCCGACGTTTCGGCGGGCTCCTTGCGCCGCTTCGACAAAACTTGCTCGATGGTCAACGAAGCGAGATTGATGCTCGTGCGCATCTCGACCACGAGCAAGCCGCCTGTCGCGGGTCAGCAGCGCATTTAGGGAGTGGCAAGGGCTGGACATCTACAGGGGGCGTCTATGCCGGGCTTTACCGTCAACGCGGACCGACAACACCTCAAGGCCAGTGAGCGGCCCGAAGAGGATCTCCTTCTCGTGTGGGTACTGCGACAGCCACTCGAGTTCTGCGCCGCGGTCCACCTGCGGGAAGGCGGTGCGTGAAACGGTCGGGTGCGGGGGACGGTGTGTGAGTGGCCGACGCACCATCCCCATTTGGATCTCAAAGACGACGCCGGCGCTGCCCTCGCCAGCATAGCCCATGGCGACGTCGCGCATGGTGGTGGTGGACATGAACGCCGCTTCGACACCGCCACAAACGCCAAACTCGTTCTTCTCCCAAAACTTGGCGGGCAGCGCCTTGTCAGCGATGCCGCGGTAAACCTTGGCCGCCCGCGTCAGCTTGGACATCTTCACGATGGTCGAGTTGATGGCGTGAAGCGTGCTGGTGTAAAGGTTCGCGTGCGCCTTGGCGGCGCTAAAGTCTGTCGAGCTCTTGTCGCTCTTCTCGAAGCGCTCGCGGACCTCTTTTGCGCAGCAGAGCGAGATGAATTGGGTCTGCAGGAAGTCGGATGTGGAGTCGACGCCGCGCAGCACGCTGTTGTACTTGATGAAGAGCGGCCCCGTGTAGAGGCGGCCGCCGATCAGCTCCTCCTCCTTGAGAGGCGCCTCTTTGAGGCAAATGAGCCACTTGTTCTTCTCTTCCATGGCCGACTGCATGTCCACAAGCAACTTTGGGCTGCGGCCGGGAAAGCCGCCGAGCTTGGACACGTCCTCGGAAGGCCACGCCGCCTCGGTCTCGGGCCGGATCACAAAGCACCACTCCTTCTCGGACGTCGTTGTGATGCCGTAGTTGGGCCTGAGCAGGGGGGCGGGACGCTGTCCTGAGCTCGTCAGCTCGTCACAGGGCCTCACGAGAACAGGACGCACGCACGTGGTGAAAGAGGAAGTCGAGTCGCCGCGCTTGGTGTGCTCCGCCTCCATCGCCTCCATCACCTTTGGCGCGGGCGCACCGACCACCCCCTCCAGTCCTCCTGTGCCAGCAGGAACAGGACCTCTCGGGCAGTGGCGGTGGGGGGTGGAGGGGCGCTGAAAGGGATTACACACCAAAGAACGTGTCGAGGCCTCCGTAGTTGAGCTCGAGCTTTCCCTCAAACTTGGAGCGGAGGGTGTTCGTACCGCCGCCCGCATCGCCGCCCGTGGCGAGCTTCTGCAGTTCGGCCCACAGATTCTTGGCAATGTCTTTGCACGCGCCCTTGAGGCACTCCTCGAGCACATCCTCCGAGCCGAGCTCCGCTGCCAGGCCGCGCATCTTGTCGAGCTCCGTCCCGTCGCCATCCGGCAGGAGCGCCTTTGCGAGCTCCGTCGGGATGAAGCCTTGCGAGATGATCCAGCCGGCGGCTGACCACTCGCTCGCGGGCCCCGCGTCAACCTGAGTTGGGGTGGAGTTGGGATGAAAGGCGTGGGGTTTGGATGACAACAAATGCAAGTTCGGTGGGGAGGCCGCGCCTGAATCTCCCGGAGCTCTCCGATGATGTCGTTTGCTCCATTGATGTCGTTCGCTACGTTGATGTCGTTCACGGCGTTGATGTCGTCCGTTCCCGCAATCTTTGAGGAGGAAGTGCAACCCATCTTGTCCTGCACCGAGGGGGTGCGAGCAGGCCATAGGCATAGGGATGCGGACGCCGCATGTAAGGGAGGGATGAACTCAGAGCGAATGCGGGGAGGCGGCAGCGGCAGCGGTGGCGGCGGCGCTGCGGCACAAGAGGCGGCCGGGACGCGAGGGGGTGGTGTTGGAAGGAGCGGTGCGCATGGCGGCCACAGCGAGGAGCAAAGCGCAGAGCGTGGGGCGCGTAGGGCGGGCAGCGAGGCTGGAGAGGGAGGAGGCAGTGGTGGCGGCAGCGGCAGGAGCAGCGGCAGTAGCGGCAGCAGTAGCAGCGCGGCGGCAGGCGGCAGAGGATGAGGTGGAGACGGAAGGCGCGACGGCAGGCGGCAGAGGAGAGGTGTTGGGAAAGAGGGGAGGTGCGGCAGAGGAGGCGTGGGAGATGGGTGGGGGAGTGTGTGCGTGCCGGGTGTGGAAGGAATAGGCGGCGGCGGTAGGAGGCAGAGATGTTGGGAATGAGGTGGAGAAGGAAGGCGCGAAGGCGGCGGGTGCGGAGGTGCTGGGGAAGAGGGAGGTGTGGCGGAGGAGGCGGGGGAGATGGGTGGGTTCGGGGGGGGGGGGGGGGGGGATGTGTGCGGCGGCAGTTGTAGCAGCGGCGGAGGCAGTGCAGCGGCGGCGATGGATGGCAGAGGAGGGCGGCGAGTGCTGGGGAAGAGGGACGGGCGGCGGAGGAGGCGGGGGCGATGGGTGTGTTGTGTGTGTGTGCAGGGTGTGTGGAAGGAAGAGGCGTCTAGCAGAGGCGGAAATAGCAGCGGCGGCAGTAGCAGCAGCGGCAGTAGCGGCGGCGGCGATGGCAGAGATGTTGGGATTGAGGTGGAGAAGGAAGGCGCGCGAGGGCGGCGAGTGTTGGGGAAGAGGGAGGTGCGGCGGAGGAGGCGGGGTAGATGAGTGTGTGGGAGTGTGTGCGTGCGGGGTGTAAGGGAGCGGCGGCGGAAGCAGCGGCAGTGCAGTGGCGGTGGCGGTGGGTGGCAGAGTGAATGAGGTGGAGAAGGGAAGGCGCGCGAAGGCGGCGAGTGGGGAGGTGCTGGGGAAGAGGGAGGTGCGGCGGATGAGGCGGGGGGGATGGGTGTGTTGTGTGTGTGCAGGGTGTGTGGAAGGATGAGGCGGCGGCAGTAGCAGCGGCGGCGGCGGCGGCGGCGGCGGCGGCGGAGAGAGGCGGCGCGCGCGCGCGAGGGGTGGTGGTGGAATGAGAGGTGCGCGCGGTCACGACAGGCGGGGGGCGCGCGGTCACGACAGGTACGTGGGGAGCAGCGCGCGGGGGGCGCCGGGCGTTGTAGGTTTCAGAGGCTGCAGCGGCGGCGGCGGTGGCGGCGGCGAGAGACGAGAAGGGGTGGAGAGAGCGGCGCAGTGTGTGTGCTGCTCGAGAAGCGGACGTGGGGGAGAGAGAGCGTCTGCGCATCATCAGTGACCGATAGGGGGGAAGTTTGGCTCGGCATAGGCGCCGGAGGGGTGGAGCGACAAACGGCAGGAGCGACGCGATGGACAGGCGGCGAGAGAGTGAGGGTGTGCGAGAGTGTGCGAGAGCTCGACGAGTTCGACGAGGGGGGGGTAGCTCTTTCCGCAGCTGGGTGAGCGTGTGTGTGGTGGGGCGAGGGCGCGGCGCTCCTGAGAGAAGTGGAGCACAAGGACAACTTGCCACGCGCCTCAATTGTTTGGCTGTGAACGCGTCTCACACGTACTCGCATAATTATGGGCGAGAACGGCGTTCTCTGGGTAAGCTCAGCTGTGAACTTCCTAGTTGTTTGCTCTTGCTTGCGCGTGACCTCTTGCGTGCACGCCCAAGCTCGAGCGGCATCACGCAGAGCGAGCTCACACGCATATGCTGCGGTTGCTGCCGGTACCATGCCCTCAGTGTGTCAACGGCGACGTTGGTGCCCGTATTGAAGGCACCGCGCACATGCACGTAATGGTAGGTCGAATTGTGCGCCACCGATGGCAGGGCAAGACGATCAAAAGGCAGCGCGCCCTCGAGTAGATTCCACATGCTCACATCTGTTGGGTAAAACACACCGCGGCCGGTCCACCGGGCGAACATTGCTGCCACGAGAGCTGGGACGAACGAGTGGGACGAAGCCGGTGATCGTGTGGCTCCTTGATCAGGCTGCCGCAACTGCATGGTATCCGCTATCCGGTGGTATTGTATGGGACAGTCTTCGGGGGGCGGCGCCTTCTAGGCGAAGGCGCCCTTGACCCAACAACCTAGCTTTTGGTTAAAAGTACGAAAAATGGCAGTTTACTACGTTTTGAGCTTTTCTCTTGCAGATTACTACGTGCGGGTCAAATTGCCTTGCAGATTACTACACACCTGAAACATCAGAAATAGAGCCATTCTTGTGTACGCCAACCGCGTCAAAGCACAAAATCCCCCCCCCCCCTCTCTCTCTCTCTCTCTCTCTCTCTCTCTCTCTCTCTCTCTCTCTCTCTCTCTCTCTCTCTCTCTCTCTCTCTCTCTCTCTCTCTCTCTCTCTCTCTCTCTCTCTCTCTCTCTCTCTCTCTCTCTCTCTCTGTGTGTGTGTGTGTGTGTGTGTGTGGCGTGCGTGTTTGGGATCCAACTACTTGAGTAAGGCTAAGGGTCAAAGCGGTGCCGACACGGCAGTGAGCTCCGTCACTCGCTGTCTCCGCCCGCCTGGCGAGCCCACAGCTGTGCGTCGCAGGGGCTCGCCCTGGCGGCACAGCAGCCGCAGCTCAACCGCAAAGATGAGCGCAAAGCAGAGCGCGCACCCAAGCAGGACCCAGCCCGTGGTCTTGAGGTGGCCAGCCGCAGCCACCGCGACGTTGGAGCTCCCGCACGAGCAGAAGAGCATCTTGGCAGAGTACGCCTCGCCCTCTCCGAGCAGCGACAGCAGCGAGTCCGGAAGCTCCGGCGACGGTGTGAAGCCACCGCCCGCGGTCGGACCTTCCTCCTCCCTCCACCACTGCGTTCCGTAGCAATCGGTCCAGGCGACCAGCTTGTCGAGGAAGTCGCGCGCCTCGCCCGAGCCGGCCTCAGAGGTGGCCCACCTGAACAGATCCTTGCTTGCGTCCGACGACTCCTTGGCGGCCGGCGCGGCGATGTGCAGCTGGGCGCCAAACTCGGCGGTCACGGGCGTGCAGAAGGCGCTCGCCCACCAGTCGAAGCTGTTGAGAGCGGCGGAGAGGGACCGCGGTGGCACCGACTCGGGCGGGTTGTATAGCGCCGCTTGGAGGGACGCCTGCTGCGTCGCCGCCGGCGCCTTGCAAAATATGGAGAGCTGCCCCGGCGCGTTGCCTGTGCAGGAGGAACCGCCGCTCGCGTTGAGCAGGCCTGAGGCGCACGCGTCGTTGACGGCGTCGCTCAGGTACGCAGACGGTTCGCACCGGTCGTAGGCCGACTGAAAGACGCCGCGTGCCGCGCCAAAGACGCTCCGCTCGAGCTCTCCGTTTGGCTCGTAGGAGAAGCTTTCCTCCTGGGCGTTGTCGAGCGTCACACCGGCAGCTAGCGCCAACGCAGTGCCCACAACGAGCAACAGCACGAGGAGGACGTTGACACACGCGTAGAGGGCGAGGCACCAGCGGCAGGCTCGGCCGCCGCTGCAGACGCCCCAGAGGCCGCAGATGGACAGGACGAGGCAGACGCCGGCAATCAGCGAAGCGGTGGCGCAGAGGCTGCCGATCTCCCGAACCTGAGCGGCCGCCCACGCGGAGGCAATGCCGACCACGAGGAGGGCTAGGGCCCAGACGAGGACCGCCAGGCGAAGAGGTAGCTCGCAGCACCAGCTGCAATGCGCCCCTTCTCGGGTGCGTCCCCCCAGCCAGCCGCTTCTATCCTCGACCCTCGCCGTCTCTACCTGCGAGGGCCTGCCGCCGGTCCGCTCTGCCACCCGCTCCTTGAGGCGGCGGGCAAAACACTCGGCCGTCGACTCACTGGCCACCTCGCGCGCCGCTGTCGTCGCCGCCGCCACCGTCGTCTTTCTTCCAGCCTCGGCCGCCACCCGGAGAGAGTCGCCGGCTGCAGCACATGCCTGCTCCCACTGCTGTGCAGCGGTGTCGCTGCTGCGGCCGGAGCTGCCTCCTTTGCGCCGCGTCGCAGACACTGCACGCCTAGGCGCTGCAGCGCCCGCCTTTGCCACCTTTGGCACTGCTGCCACGCTGGCGATGGCGACGGCCTTGAGCTTTGCAGCCGCCTTGGAGCGCTTGCTGGAGCCCATGGTTGGAGCGATGGACGCACGCGTGTTCGGATTTACGTTTTGCCGTCAGCCAGGTTCGCTCCCTTCATGGAGAGAGGGAGAGTTGATCTATTGAGGGCCTCGTGAAAGAAAGAAAGAATCGCCGCACGAGAGGCCGGAACCCGGGAGCGATTTACCTTTTGGCGGACCCCGGCCGGACCCGTTCCTCCGCGTTCCAGACCGTTCTGTCTGCGCCTCCCTGTTGGCGTTGGCGTTCGAGCACGAGTGACGAGACGCAGACTTGCGACTTGATTCGGCCGAGGCGGCGCGCGCGGGGGGGGGGGGCTGCGGGTGACAGCGCTGACGCACGCACAGCCACGCGACAGAGGTCGACGCGCGCGGTGGGTCCGGCGGCTGGACCGTGACACGGCCTCTCCACCCTCTCTCCAGAGCTCTGGCTCCGTCTCGCGCGACCGCGTCGGCGTTCAAAAAACCGCGTGCGTCCACGGACTCGCGTGTACTTTAAGAGCTGGCAGCTACTTGACCTTACAGTGTGCCCCTTGCACCCATCCGCGCGGCGATCGCCCAACGTTCAGTGTGGCCGTGTGTGAGAGAGCCACGAAAGACTCGTCGTCCGCTGCATGCCCCCACCCGTCCTCCTCCTCCGCCCCTCCGCCGCCCGCGCCGCCCTACGGCCGCGCGTTGGCTGACGCCACCGCCGCCGCCGGCACCGTCGCTGCTCCGCGGCCGCGACACGGCGCCGGCTGACACGGCTGGTGCGACTCGGACTCACCGAGAGAGCAGGCGTGCAGCGAGAGAGGGACCTGTCGAGGAATGGATGGAGTGGTGAAAGAAAAAGGGCAGGCCCTCCCGTGGAAAAAGGGAACTTAAGGGCGCGGCCGGCCCCGGTTAAGAAAAAAGGATGTTCCCCACCCGGGTTCCGGAAGGTTAAAAGCGGGGGGAAGGGGAAAGGTGAAGGGGCACTCCCAAAAGTCCAAAAAAGGGAAAAGCC
>NW_005200623.1:99137-104021 GCF_000372725.1 Emiliania huxleyi CCMP1516
CCGACCGGCAGCACCGCCTGCCCCTGGCAGAACACTCGCGGGCAGCGCCCAAAGTGGATGTGCTTGAACTTGTCGAGCATGCCCGCGAGGCCGCGCGGCGTGATGATGTACCGCGCGTGGATCAGCCCGTACAGCAGCTCCGCCGCCGCCTCGATCGAGTCCTGCTGCTCCTCGGAGAGGCCGGCGTCGCGCGGCGCGTCGACGTCGAGGATGAGGTCGAGTGCGTGCTCGTAAAAGGGCACCTGCGCGGGGAAGGGAAGGTGAGGTGAGGTAAGGGGAGGGGAGGGGAGGGGAGGGGAGGTAAACGCGCACGTCTGTGACAGAGAGACAGAGAGACAGAGAGACAGAGGAGAGACAGAGAGAGTGTCTGTCCTGCGGCGCCGTACCTGGGTCGAGAGGCCGGTGAGGTTGAAGTCGTCCTGGATAAAGTCCTCGTCAACCTCGACGAAGAACCTGCGCGAGCCGGCGCGCCCAGGGCGTCGGCGGCGCCGCGCCGGCGGCGGGTCGCACGTGTGGAGAGAGTGGGCTTTGAGGCGGCGACATGGCGACAGCCGTGCGCGGAGGAGCATCTGTGGGCATGCGAGAGCGCGCGCTGCAGGGGCGCGCCGCCGCGCCGCCGCCAGAAGCAGCCGACGATGGACGCGCGCAGCGCGCGCGCCGCCACCGACGGCGGCTCCGTGGGCGGGGAGGCTGGCACTGGCTCGTGCAGAGGCGTGGGCGGCGGGCGGGGAGCGCGGCGCACTCGTTGCCCTTGAGCGAGCAGAACCAGCTCACCCACGTGGCGTCGTCGTTCTCCGACTGCGACAACTCCGACTCCTCCTCCTCCGACGCGCCTGTGCCACACGCAGGCCCAGGGAGTCTTCAGGCGGCGAGCGCGCGGCCACAGCGTCGCCGCAGCGCAGCAGGCACAGCGCGAAAATCCGCGCGCGCTTGACGGCGGCTCAGCGCGCGGCCGCAGCGGCGGGGTCGCTGGGCGCGCTGGCAGGGCGAGGCGCGCCGGAGGCGTCTCTCTGCATGGCGGCTAGGCGGCACTTCACTGTGGGTTGTGTGGGTTGTGAAGATATAAGCCGCAGGCTGTGAAAGCTCCTACACCGCTTTCCATTTTCTCACCCTTTCTCTCTCTCTCAAGAGTGGCCGCTATGCGAAGGAAAGAGTGGGGCCCTCGGGGTACGCCTCGTCCGGCCCCCTCCGAGGGGGGAACGTACTCGACGTTCCCGGTTTTCTTTCTTCTTCTTTTGTGTTTTTGTGTTGCTTCTTTTTGGTCCTGCATGCAAGCCCCGCAAAGGTGCGGGCGAGGGAGGGCGGCCCGAGCCCGAAAGGCCCTCCCTGGGTCTTTTCTCTTTTGGGATGTACGAGGTTTGCCTCTCGCGCCCCATCTGTTTTCCTTTCCTTTGCCCTGCCCCTACCTACCTACCTACCTGCTCCCGTGGTGTACCTGTGTTAGTGCCAGTGCGCGCCAGTCCCGTGCCCAGTGTTGTACGAGGGAGTTTTGTTGTAAAATTCTCGGCGGGTTCGGAAAGGGGGTCCGTGAGATCCTCCGGAAGGCGGCGGACATGCTACAGAACAAGCTGACGCGGGCCCAGTACCTCGATGAGGTGACTTGGACCACCAAGAGCTGGCTGGGGCTGCAGAAGCAGCGCATCTCAGTCGTTCTTCACACGGCCATCGCAGAGCAGGTCGTGAATGAGCTTGCCTGTGGCGGGGGTGGGCGGGTGCACGGAGCTAAGTGCCTCGCCACCCTCGCAGGAGTCGCTTAGGCGGCTCCCGTGGTGTACCTGTGTTAGTGCCAGTGCGCGCCAGTCCCGTGCCCAGTGTTGTGCGAGGGAGCTTCGTTGTAAAATTCTCTTCTGTCGCACCTGTGTTAGTTAGTGCCAGTGCGCGCCAGTCCCGTGCCCAGTGTTGTGCGAGGGAGTTTTGTTGTAAATTTCTCTTCTGTCGAGTGGTGTACCTGTGTTAGTGCATGTATGTATGTATCCCGTGCCCAGTGTTGATTGTGTTGAGAGAGAGAGAGAGAGTGTTGAGAGAGTTGTTGTTGTTGTGTTGTGCGAGGGAGTTGTGACCCAGGCGCGAAAACGAATCTGCGAGGCGTGGCCGCTCACGCGGCCCGATGGGGAGGAGGGGAAGACGTAGGGCGTGCTTGCGCGCCTTTCTGAGGCCCCTCCAACCCACCCGCGCTAGGTCTCGGGGGACGAAGGGGTCACACCCGACGACCTCGGGAACTAGCCGGGGCAGTCGGAGAAGTGGCAACTCCGTGCACTGACGGTCGGCCGTCAGAAAACACGCCTCCGTGGCTGGCTCGGGTTACACCAATCCTCGCTACCCAACGCGGCCAAAGGATATCCAAAAAAAGAAAGAAAGAAAGAAAACAGACAACCCAAGGGAGGGATGGGAGGACGGCACGCCGCCACCACACAGGGATTTTAAGGAGAGGAGTGTGATGCGCTAGCCGTAGGATATCCGAACGCCTGTGAAAATTCTCTTCTGTGGCCCACGATTTCCTAGCGCTCCCAGCGGGCCCCGATGAAGTGCTTCACCAAAGTGGGACGCCGGGCGGCCGTCCTCCTCGACCAGCTTCGACATCAGAGCTCCGTGGCTCAGGCACCTGGCCTCCGATCATATCCCGTCATTGGCAGTATGCTCAACCTCCCGGCAGACAACGTGTGGCATCTGCAGCGGCGGGCGGCGAAGGCGAACGCGCCGGACATTTATTTGATGTTCGCAAACGGCTACTCCAAAATGGGCCATTTCTATACGATGGGGTTTCCTGGCGTCGGAGAAGGTGTGCACGGCACCATCTACATCTGCTCCGACCCGGAGGAGTACGTGCAGGTGATCCGAGGCGAAGGCCTGCACCCCTCCGGTGCGGTCGAGACGCAGTGGCCCTCCATCTCTGCCCTCAAGCGGATGCCCGGCGCAGACGAGCCCGGCGGCGCCACGCGCGGCGCGCTAAACATCTTCGGGCACGGCGAGGCCTGGCGGCAGGAGCGCATGTTCTTCCAGCAAGACCTGCAGACGCCAAAGGCCGCACGAGGATACATCCCGGGGCTCGCCAAGGCGGCGCAGCTTGCGAGCCGGGGCGCTCCGGCCTGCGCCGACTCGATGGACAGCTTCACAGCCCGCAGCAGCTTCGACCTCTTCACCGCCGCATTCTTTGGGCAGCTGATCGAGTCGGCCGACCCCGCGACGCCATGCCTGCCGGGCAACCTCGAGTTTGCAGAGGCGATACTTGACGCGACGATGCTGCTCGTGCCCATGCTGCAGAGCCCAGTGGAGATGCTCAAAGACAGAGTCGGCGTGGAGAGCGCCGATGCCCGGCTGCTGCGCGACAAGTTCAGCGTGACGATGGAGCACGCGTCGGGCCTCGTGCGCTCGTTTGTGGAGCGGTGGGAGGCGGGCGAGCTCAACAAGTATGAGCAGGCCTCGTACCTCCGCGCGGCGCTCGACCGGCGGCTGAAGAACGAGCACGTGACGGAGGAGGCGCTCGTGGGCATCTCGTTCATCCTGCTGGCCGCCTCCGTCGACACAACCTCCTCGCTGGTCAACTGGACCCTGCTTCAGCTGGCGGTCGACAGGGAGGCGCAGCGCAAGCTTGCCGCCGAGCTGCAGCGCGAGCTTGGCGTCGGAGGCAGTCTGACGCCAGAGGTCACGCAGAGTGGCCGCGGCCAGTGGCTGCCGTACCTTCGGTCGGTGGTGCGGGAGGTGCACCGGATGCGACCTTCGATCCCCGTGAGCCTCATGAAGCGGACCGCCGCCGAGGTCGACATGTGCGGCTACACCGTGCCCGCCGGGAGCCTCGTCATGCTCGACAGCTTCTCGCCGCAGAATGACCCGGCGCTGGTGCCGGACGCGCACGAGTTCCGCCCGGAGCGGTGGCTCCCCGACGCGGTTGTGGCGAGGAAGGGGACGGCGGCGGAAGTCATCGACCACCCGCTGTTGCGCGCGCCCTTCTCGGCGGGCGCCCGGATGTGCCCCGGCAACAAGATTGCGAACTTCGAGCTGCTGACGATGGTGGCGCAGCTGGTGCAGGACTGGGAGTTTGAGCTCGAGGACGCGTCGATCACGAGCCTGCTCGATATCCCGTACCACCAAGGCACCACCGTCCAGCCGCAGCCGATGCCGAAGTTCGTCTTCCGGAAGCGGCGACCCGCAACGGCCTGACCAGGAAGTGCTTCTTGGCGGCTCGCGTGTACGTGTGGATGGGAGAGGATTCCCACCTCAATTGCCTTTCTCGACCTCTGTCCCGGCGCGCCGCTGCGTTGGCGCCGTCCGTCCGGTTGCGCGCTCTTGATGAAGGTTCATAAGTGCCCGTCTCCGCATAAGGGAGAAGCTTCCTTACCTTACGTACTGAGTCTGCAATAAATAAATAAATCACACGGACACCTCGAGCTACTGGGAGATGGGTAAAAAGGAGCAAGTCCCCGCCCTGCGAAGTGCGATCTTTGTGCGGGGTTCTTTGTGGGTGTGGTCGGCGCGACTAGCCTATTCTCGCACAGCTGTCCTGTAAACAAGATTACATTTTGCGCCGCGTGGTCTCGTAACAGGCATGTGGCTCTCCAGTCGAAACTTCATCGCCCCGCGCTGGCGGCGGCACACATCACGCAAAACAAACGCTGTCTAGGACGAGCCTAATCCGCCGCCCACGCCGCCATCGCCGCCACGATCGCCTCGAACGACACCTCGCCGCCGCCCTCGCCGCCTCCGCCAAGCCCGCCACCGAGCCCTCCCCCCCCCCCCCCTCGAAGCCTATGGCGTAGACGCACGGATCGCCATTCCCGTCGTCCTTGCCCCCGACCTTGATTGAGAATGGCCGCGACGCATGCGATCGAATAGAGTGGCGCCGAAAAAGGCCCAATCTCTCTCTGGTCCTCCGCCAAAGAGAGGAGT
>NW_005200623.1:104520-104866 GCF_000372725.1 Emiliania huxleyi CCMP1516
ACTCCGCCGCCCTCGCCGCCGCCGCCGTCCCCGCCGCCCTCGCCGCCTCCGTCCTCGCCGCCTCCAGCCTCGCCGCCCGGCACACCACAACGCACCGCCACCCTCGCCTCCGCCGCCCTCGCCGCCCCCGAGCCCGCCGCCGCCCTCGCCGCCGCCCTCGCCACCCCCACCGTCGCCGCCGCCCTCGCCGCCGCCGCCCTCGCCGCCGCCCTCGCCTCCGCCGCCGTCCCCGCCGCCCTCGCCGCCTCCGCCCTCGTCGCCTCCGCCCTCGCCGCCCGGCACACCACAACGCACCGCCGCCCTCCTCCGCCGCCCTCGCCGCGCCCATCGCCGCCGCCGCCATCGT
>NW_005200623.1:106183-107381 GCF_000372725.1 Emiliania huxleyi CCMP1516
GCAGCGCGAGCTTGGCGTCGGAGGCAGTCTGACGCCAGAGGTCACGCAGAGTGGCCGCGGCCAGTGGCTGCCGTACCTTCGGTCGGTGGTGCGGGAGGTGCACCGGATGCGACCTTCGATCCCCGTGAGCCTCATGAAGCGGACCGCCGCCGAGGTCGACATGTGCGGCTACACCGTGCCCGCCGGGAGCCTCGTCATGCTCGACAGCTTCTCGCCGCAGAATGACCCGGCGCTGGTGCCGGACGCGCACGAGTTCCGCCCGGAGCGGTGGCTCCCCGACGCGGTTGTGGCGAGGAAGGGGACGGCGGCGGAAGTCATCGACCACCCGCTGTTGCGCGCGCCCTTCTCGGCGGGCGCCCGGATGTGCCCCGGCAACAAGATTGCGAACTTCGAGCTGCTGACGATGGTGGCGCAGCTGGTGCAGGACTGGGAGTTTGAGCTCGAGGACGCGCCGATCACGAGCCTGCTCGATATCCCGTACCACCAAGGCACCACCGTCCAGCCGCAGCCGATGCCGAAGTTCGTCTTCCGGAAGCGGCGACCCGCAACGGCCTGACCAGGAAGTGCTTCTTGGCGGCTCGCGTGTACGTGTGGATGGGAGAGGATTCCCACCTCAATTGCCTTTCTCGACCTCTGTCCCGGCGCGCCGCTGCGTTGGCGCCGTCCGTCCGGTTGCGCGCTCTTGATGAAGGTTCATAAGTGCCCGTCTCAGACGCCGCATAAGGGAGAAGCTTCCTTACCTTACGTACTGAGTCTGCAATAAATAAATAAATCACACGGACACCTCGAGCTACTCTGGGAGATGGGTAAAAAGGAGCAAGTCCCCGCCCTGCGGTCTTTGTGCGGGGTTCTTTGTGGGTGTGGTCGGCGCGACTAGCCTATTCTCGCACAGCTGTCCGCCTGTAAACAAGAATCAAGATTACATTTTGCGCCGCGTGGTCTCGTAACAGGCATGTGGCTCTCCAGTCGAAACTTCATCGCCCCGCGCTGGCGGCGGCACACATCACGCAAAACAAACGCTGTCTAGGACGAGCCTAATCCGCCGCCCACGCCGCCACCGCCGCCACGATCGCCTCGAACGACACCGCCACCTTTGGATCCGCCACCCCCGGGAAGGACGCGATCGCCGCTAGACTGAGATGAGACCGCCAGTGGATGTGGGAGTCCACCGCGCACCGCGCTGCGAGCCTGTCGTGTC
>NW_005200623.1:107481-130632 GCF_000372725.1 Emiliania huxleyi CCMP1516
GAGACCGTGTCCTGATGTGATCTGCACGGGTGAGTCACGTCGGCGTCAAAAGAGCGACGTGCGACCTGTCAGAGCTTTCATCCCCAGTCTCAGCTTGGGCCTTCGCGCTCCTGGGGATGTACCTTTGTCGCGCGCCGGAGACGACTCGACGCCGCTGAGATCGGAGATCAAGCTCTGACAGGTCGCACGTCGCTCCTTTGACGCCGACGTGACTCACCCGTGCAGATCACATCAGGACACGGTCTCGACGCGCTCGGTACGACGCCTGCGACCCGTCTCGGGTCAGGTGGCACGACGCTCATCGCGCCTACCAGCGCTGCCGTGCAGGTTGCCACGACGAGGTCGAGCACGCTTCTATACGCTCGCCGAGCCTTCCTTTCCATCCCATTTGGCAGCCTGGGAACGGTGGCGGTCAGAGGCAAAGCATACGAGGGGTGGTGGAACCACATGTCACGGCTACTGCCGGCTCGACCCCACCGATAGCCTCCGGAGGCTGACTTTGAGGCACAATCATCGGACGACGTCGGCGAGTTGAGTCGCGCTCGCGGTAGCCAGATGACCTCTCATACTAGTATCATCGGCCATGGCCGCAGGAAGCGCGGGGGAGGGCGCTGGGAGCAACACGGAGCTCCGTTGGACGTTTTCAAGATTAGCGTGTCAGAGTGAAATGGAACTAGCCTTTGGCCAAGTACGTGTGTGTGGAGAGTGGAGACGTTTACCTTACCCCTTACACCTTACCTCTCGAGTTTCGTGTACAACTAGACAGGCTTACTAGTACTCTAGCCCGAGCCAATAAAATCGACTGTAGCTCTGGCCTCTGCGGCACCCGCTGGCCCGAGAGGCCGATAGAGGCGCCCCGCGCCGGCGCAGCGGTCCGGCTCTTTATTTGCAAGCGGCGCGTCGCTCACTTTGGCTGGGATCGGGCCTTGCCCATCTTTTCAAACACCGTGGCGGACTTGTCGATGGTCTTTTCGCGCTCGAGCGCCTCCTCGCGTGTGAGCGTCTCGAAGTCTGCTGTCTCGCGCTTGACCGCTGCGTCGGCCTGGTAGGCGTAGTAGACGGCCCCGAGGGTCAGTGCCCAGAAGATTGGCTCCGTGTACTCGCCGAGCAGCCCCTAAGTGAAACCGCTTTGCTGTTTGCATGAGTAACTGCGTCGCCCCCCCCGTTTGCTTTGCCAACCTTGATCAGCTCAAAGCTGCCCGTCACGTCGAGGAGGATGCGGCCGGCGAAGATGTAGCCATACAGCTGCCCCTTCCCGAGCAGGAAGAAGCCGACGACGACCTGTTCACAGCGTCCTCCTTCCACGCGCCCGACGCTCTGCTTTTTTCGAGAGGCGGCGCGGCTGACGACCGCGACTCGGCTCTTAACCATCCCCGCCAGGAAGCCGCCCTCGTCGAATCCTGAGTTTTGAGGCATGCATGCACGCGTCCACCCTTGCCGCCCGGTGTCCAGTCGCTGGCCAGACTGCTCTTCACCCCTCGAACTAAGTGCATGCGCCGTGTGAAGTGCCTCTCTCTTCTTTCACGTCCACGGGGTCCAAAATTTCCACGGCGCACACCGCCGTCGGCGCCTACTTGAGGACGCCGCCGAGGTGGGGGCCGAGGTGCACTCGAGCCCTCGCCGGACTCTCCGCAATCTCTGCGCCGATCAGCCGCGCGCGCCGCTCATCCATCACCTTGTCGGCGTTAGCGAGATCAGCCGAGATCGGGCCGAGAGCGGCCGAGATCGGGCCGAGAGCGGCCGAGAGCGGCCGAGCGCGGCCGAGAGCGGCCGAGATCGGCCGAGATCGGCCGAGATTGCCATAGATCCATCACCTTCTCGGGCACGAGCGACGACTTGCTCTGCGTGAGCGAGTCGAAGACGATCTCGACCGCCGCGCGGCTCACCTGTTGGTAAGCTAGTTAGTTCCGGAGGCGAGGAACGGCCCGACCCCCGACCTCCGCGTTGGGCGGCGGCGGCGGCGGCGGCGGCGGCGGCGGCGATGGTGAACAGCAATACCCTGTGGAGAACCCGCTGGCGCGCCGCTGGAGCCGCAATTGCATATGTCGCTCAGGCACACTGATGGGTTGGAGCCGCAATAAATGGAGTCGGCAAGCAATAAATGGAGTCGGCAAGCAATAAATGATGATGACTCACCGGCATCGCGTTCATCTCCCGCACGCTCTTCCCGGCCCACGCCGCGAGCCTAGAGCCGAGATTGGCCGAGATGAGCCGAGATGAGCCGAGATGAGCCGAGGTTAGCCGAGATGAGCCGAGGTTAGCCGAGATGAGCCGAGATTAGCCCGCGAGCCTAGCGTGTGAACTGGCCGGGGTGATGTGGACGCGGGACCGCTGTGTATTCGGCGCACCGTGGAATAATGCGGAACGCTGTGTATCGGCGCACCGTGGATTAGCGCTGTGTATCGGCGCCCCGTGGAATAGTGCACTCCTTCTCAGCGCTAGGCAGGAGGTGCACTCGGCGTCTAGGCCGCAATCAGCCGAGAGTTGCCGAGAGTCGCCGAGAGTCGCCGAGAGCAGCTGAGACTAGCCGAGACTAGCCGCGCAGTTGGAAGACCTCTGCTCGAGGGTAGCACTACATTCCACGTTGCGAGTAGCCGGCTAATCCCGGCAAGTCTCGGCTACTACGAGCCTCTCGTCGCGAAAGGGTAGCTGCGGCACGTTCTGCACCTACGTGTTGTGAACACACCGACACCAGGGCGGGAAGACGGTGTTGTGTAGAGTATTCAGAGCACCGCCGGAAAACGAGGGGCCACAGATACAGTGCACACGGCTGAATACGGCGGAATACAGCTGAATGCGCGTCCTCTCGAGCGCTGGTTGGGATACAAGAATCCGTGTTCCGCTTCTAGGGCTCTGCGCCATCGCGAGCCGCTCGACGAGCCCGTTCCGCCGCGCATAGTCGTACCGCTCCACCGATGCGCCCTGCACCATGTTCTCCTAAAAGCGCTTCCAAGAAGGTTCCGAGATAAAGTCCCGAGAAAGTTCCACCGCTGCGCCCTGCGGCGTGGCGACTCGCCTTGCGCGCGTCCTCTACGACGGCGAACCGCGTCCGCTCGAGCCACTCCGAGCACGACTCCCACCTCCCGAGCACGTTGACGAGCTCGAGCAGCGACGCGTCTCCCGCCTAAGAGCGCTCTGGCGGCTGGCGTCCGCGGGCTCGCAGCGATTGTATGGTGCACGTGTCGGACGCGTGGACATTTGGGCGAGAGCAGAGCGGTGATGTCTCAGAGGTTTCGAGTGCGCTGCCAGCTGTTGGATGGGTGAGCAGAGTGGGAGGCGTCTGAGAGGCGTCTCAGAGGCGTCTGCGCCTCCCAGAACTCTGCACGCTTGAACCGCTTTTCGAGGTCGACAGCCGCCATAACGGCGGCGGCGGCACGGCGAGGCAGCGGCAGTGCTGCGGTGGGTGCCCTCGCGAAGGCGGTGCAAAGTACCGACAAGCCCCACATTTTGTGCTGCGGACGCACGCGCGAGAAAAGAATTCGTCGCGCGGGAAAAGAATTCGTCGCGCACGTGATTGCCTGCACGCTACCCGCACTCACGGACTCCATACCCGAAAGAAAGAGGAGGGAGCTCGCGGAAGAGGTGACGAGTGAACTACAGGTAGTGGGGAAGGCAGCCTCGATTGCCATACAGACATGGGTGCGAAACAACGAACAAAACAGCGACAAGACCAAGGCACGGGCAGAGGAACGAGAGAAGAATATAGGGTGGATAAAGCGCCTGTTCACGGCATGGAGGGTGAGCCACACCGAACGTACCGAGCGAAGAGCCGAACGGAAGGAGGACGGGGAAGATGACTCTGAGGAGGACGAACCAGTGGAAATTCAGTTGTCAGATGTCACGATGCATCCGAAGGGGACCCCAGCGCCGGCATCATCCGTAGAGGCACGAGTGTTCGAAGAGAGAGTGGACCTGAGCAACAACATGACCTGTAGGCAAATGATCGGAGTGGGAGTCAGAAACGTGGTCCTTGCGCGAGGGGAGCTCGATAGACTCGAGGGGCCAGGATATGCAGCAAGGAGGGCGGAGCTGCGCCGAAAGGCGAAAGAAGCCGAGAGAACAAGGGAACGGCAGGCGGCGGCGGCGCAGGACGAGGCAGAAGAGAATGACGCGACAGAGGAGGAAGTGACAAGGGAGAGAACGACGAGAGTGGGACGGCCGCGAGGTGGCATGAAGGTTGCAGCGAGAATCGGCGAGAGACTGCGAAAAGAGATAGGAAGAGGCAGACCCCCTAGGGTGGGCGACGGCTAGCGCACCACACTCCTCTCCTTAAAATCCCTGTGTGGTGGCGGCGTGCCGTCCTCCCATCCCTCCCTTGGGTTGTCTGTTTTCTTTCTTTCTTTCTTTTCATTCTTTTCCATTATTAGTAGCAATCGGCACGGATGTGCGCATGCTACAGTGATTGAACCTGTAGTTAGTTTCATCGAGGACGGCAGAGAGGTTTATCAGTCTGACTGTCATTGACATGAACACAATAAACGCACATAGGACAACAACAGGTACTGCATGATAGTGGCCTTCGACGCACCAACTCAAGAACAAAATCACGATGTTGTATATGCTGCTCGTTCTTGCTGTGTGCGTGTCGATAAAGCGAAGAAAGGTGTGCGGCCGAGGGCGGGCGGACGGGCGAGCGCAAGGCGGCTGCTTCGTGTGCCGCACAGAGAAGTAACGTACCGTTGGTCGTGTCGTGTTTCTGCCGCTGGGGCTCGAGCCCTATATGTGATTCCTGATTCTCCACTGTGAGGACCTCTCTCTGACTCTCTCTTGAGGACCTTTCAGGTGGCGTCCTCTACTGGGGTGAGGACCTCTCACTCTGTAGTCTCGCGGCTTGCAATCCCGCACACCGCACCGCCTCTCACCCACCTTTCGCATGTGGGACGCACGCGAGAAAAAGAATTTCCATCCAATCGACTAAGAAACTCCCGTCGCGACTTTTAGTCATTGTAAAGCTGATTCAGAAGCCCTTGGCAAGCAGCTGCACCAAATTGATAACGCAAAGATCATGATCACGATGTTACATGCTGCTCGTTGGACGTTTTGCTGCGCGTGTCGAAAGCAAGAGCAAGTGCGACCGAGGGCGGCGCGCGCGCGCAAGGCGGCTGCTTTGTCGTTTGTGCCCCGCACAGAGAAGCAACGAACCGTTGGTCGTGTCGTGTCTCTGCCGCTGGGGCTCGAGGCTCTGATTCCTGATTCTCCACTGTGAGGACCTCTCTCTGACTCTCGAGGACCTTTTGTGTGGCTGAGGTCCTCTTGTACTGGGGTGAGGACCTCTCATTCTGTAGGTTTTGCGGCTTGCAATCCCGCACACGACTGACTGCACCGCCTTAATATCTCACCCACTACCACAACAAGGGGGTCGACAAGACGGCAATTCGCGAGTCACCGAGGGAGGTCATCGACCGAGGTCAGGAGACGGAAAATCATCTCCGAAGACCTCCGCCAGGAATGAGGACCTCTCCGAGGCTGGGCGTGAGGACCTCACTAGGGACCTCACGTCAGGAATCGATCCCTGTCTCGTGTGCTCGCACACGCCAACAAACACTCAGGGGCGGGCGCGCACTTCTGCTAAGAACACTTTGTGTGCAGGAGGCTGATGGTGATGCCGTGTTGCCGTCGCGCGTCGGTGAGCCCGTGAACGCGACTTACTTGCTTCGCAGATCTCATCTACATCAAACATCATGAACATGATGCGTGTATGCTGAATTTCGTGTAGAGGCACAGTGCGGGGTGGTGTGTATACCACGTCCTCTTTTCTCTTTGTCGGCGGTCTCTGTCGCATAGATCTCTGTCGCACACCTTTGATCTTCTTCCGGCGTGTGCCTGTGATAGTGCTAGCACGCGCCAGTTCGCACCTGTGTCGAGCCTGTCTGCTGTGAGAGAGAGTTGTTTTGTTCTTCCGGCGGCGGCGTGGGTTGCTCGAGAGGCTCCAGTTCTTCTTCTCTCGACGCCGCCTCCGACACGGAAGCGGTGCGGTGTGCGGTGAGGGTCCTCCCCCCAGTCGAGGACCTCAGCAAAACACCGAAAGGTCCTCAAGAGAGAGAGGTCCTCCACAGCGGGGAATCAGGAATCAGAGCCCTCGAGCCCCAGCGGCAGAGGGGCAGAGACACGACCAAGGTGCAATGCGTCTCTTCTCTCTGTGCCGAATAGCACGAAAGCAGCCGCCTCGCGCTCGCCCGTCCGCCGCCCTCGGCCACACTGCTCTGGCTCTCGACACGTCGAGCACAACGTCCAACGAGAAGCATCCCTACCTGATTCGTGTTCTTACATTTGCGCCGTCGCCTAGACTCCCCTGCGTCACTACGTGCCTCCCCGTCTTTGTAGCCTGGCGTTTGTGCCCCGTTTGTGCCGCGTCCCGTGCCCCCAAGTTCATTTTGTATTACATTTGGCGACCGTGCCATGTTGACATCTGTATCATGATGATACCCGCCGGTTTTTCTTTTTCTCGTCGACGATGGATAGAAAGGACAGTCAGGCTCGGACTGGACACCAACGCAACAAAACCCCCGTTTTTCTTCTTGAAGCGGACTGAGGCGTCGAGGGCCCCGCTCTTTCCCTCGCATAGCGGCCACTCTTCGGATCGCTGGTCGAGCGACCCGGGGGATGCCCCGCGCGCCTGACCCAGGCGCGAAAACGAATCTGCGAGGCGTGGCCGCTCACGCGGCCCGATGGGGAGGAACGGGGCGAGCCCCCTCCAACCCACCCGCGCTAGGTCTCGGGGGACGAAGGGGTCACACCCGACGACCTCGGGAACTAGCCGGGGCAGTCGGAGAAGTGGCAACTCCGTGCACTGACGGTCGGCCGCCAGAAAACACGCCTCCGTGGCTCGGGTTACACCAATCCTCGCTACCCAACGCGGCCAAAGGATATCCACCTCGAGAACCTCGAGAACTTCTCTTGGCACTTGGAGCACTTGGAGTGCAGTCGGTAACCTCACATCCAGGGCCGGTGAGCTGAGAAGCGCATCCAGCGGGCCGGATGATCGGTATCGGGTTACGGGCAAGAGAGCCCTAGCCCCGGGGGTGCGCGTTCGCAGGGCAAGGGCCTTAAAGTAAACACGGGTCTCCGAGGGTTAGCTCCGCGCTCCAGGTTTCCCCTAGCAGCAGAACGCCCCCTCTACTCGGAGCTAGTAAACACTCAACACGGACTCGACACGGCCTCGACGCCCGCCCACACCCGGCGCCTCACCACTCCGGACCCCTCATCGTGGTCTCCCCACTTTCACATCGGGACGTCTTCCCCCCCCTCTCGGTCCTTCCTTCTGGTCGCATCCCGATAGTTGTGCGACGGGCGCGGGGCCCGACCTCCTCTCCTGGCCTTTTTCAGCCGCGGCTCCGCCCCCGTCTCGTCTCCTCTGTCCGATTCTGTCGTCATCATCGACGGTGATCCCTTGCCCAACTCCTCGGGCGAGGGCGGCGGCACTGGATCGGCACGCCATTCCTCCCCGAGAAGCGGGGCCAGCTCCCTCCGGTCGAGGACTCGTGCCCGCCCCCGCGGTCTCTCTATCGTCCTCGGCTCGTCCGTACGTCCCGACTCCACTCTCAGAGGCCGCGTTAGCTCATCTCTCGCCTCCTCCGACAACTGACCCCAAGTCCCCCCCGGGGCCCTCCGGCCTCGGCTTTCCGGCGTTAGCCTAGAATTCTTCTTCTCGACGATCATGGCGGACCTCAACTGGCGCCCTCCCGGCTGGTCGGCCAAGCCGTCAACGCCGCGCTACCTCCTCATCACCAAGGAGGGCGCCTCCACCGGTCACCTCACCATCTCCGACCGCGCGCTCCTCTTCGGCCGCCGGGTGCGCGAGAGACGCGCTCGGACACTTCCCGCTCTCTCGCTCGGCGGCAGCATACGCCCCGTGATACGTCGTCACGTCGAGCATACGGCGTCACGCTGTCACACGTCCAGACACGGAGCGTTCTGCCTCTCACTCGGCTTCTTCTCTCCACACGAGACCGACGCCTTTCGCGCGCGCTCGCGGCGAGGCCCAGCGGCGTGTGACGGCGTGACGCTTCTCTGGACGCTCTGCGGCAGGTGCCGAACGAGCCCGAGCGCGGCACGGTGCGGCTCGACCACGACTCGATCTCGCGCCAGCACGCGGCCGTCGTCCACTCCTTTCAGGCAAACACTCTCGGCTACTCTCGGCTCTCTCGGCTGCTGCTCTCGGCGGATCTCTGCTGCTCTCGGCTCCACTCGGCTCCACTCGGCTCCTCTCGGCTCCTCTCGGCCACTCTCGGCAACCCCCTACTCCTCTCGGCTCCTCTCGGCTCCTCTCGGCTCCTCTTGGCTCCGGTCGGCTCCTCTCTTCTCTCGGCTACCCTTGGCCACTCTCGGCTACTCTCGGCTAATCTCGGCTCCTCTCGGCTCATCTCGGCTGATCTCGACTACGGCACTCCTTTCAGGGCGAGACCTTCGCCGTCGACCTCGGCTCGCGCTTCGGCACGACGCTCGACGGCGAGAAGATGCCGGCCAACAAGTACACTCACTGCAGTAGATGCCATCTCGTAGTGCCGCAGATGCCATCTCGTGGTAGTGGCCATCGCCCTAGTAGTAGCCATCAGTAGCCATCACCGCAGTAGTAGCCATCACTGGTAGTGGCCGGCGAACGAGCGCACGCGGGTGCGCGAGGGCTGTGATTACTGCGCAATGATTGATCGTTTTTGCGATTCTCATTGCCAGGTACGCGCCGCCCCGCGAGGGCGCCACGCTCCTAAACTAGTAGTTATTAATTATTCATTAATTATTAATAAGGTACACGCCGCTCCGCGAGGGCGCCACGCTCCTTAATTATTAATTGTGAGTATTAATTAATTAGTAATCAGGTACACGCCGCTCCGCGAGGGCGCCACGCTCATCTTTGGCGCCTCCTCCCAGCTACACGCTCCCCGCCCTCAAGGAACCTTCTCGGAACCGTCCAGGAACCTTCTAGGCGCCTCCTCCCGCAGCTACACACTCACCGCCACGCCGCCGGCCGCCGCCGCCGCCAAGCCGCGGGCCGCCGCCGCCTCCGCCGCCTCCTCCGCCTCCGCCTCCGCCGCCTCCTCCTCCTCCGCCTCCGCCTCCGCCGCGCCCGCCTCGACCTCCTCCTCTGTCGCTCGAAAGCCATGCCCGCCGGCGGCGGTTGCGGCGGCGGCAGCGGCGGACGACGACGTCGACCCGATGGCTGGCTATGTGGACGAGAGCGCCTAAAAAAGAAATACTGGGGCGCGGCAGCAGTGTTTCTTTTTTAGGCTGGCTATGTGGACGAGAGCGACGGGGAGGGCGGCGGATCCGGCGGCGGCGAGGGCGGGGGCGGGGGCGGGGGCGAGGGCGGGGGCGAGGGCGGCGGGGGCGGCGGGGGAGGCGGCGGGGGCGGGGAGGGCGGGGAGGGCGGGGGAGGCGGCGCGAGGCTGCAGCGGAAGCGAGAGAAGGAGCGGCGGAGAGAGATGAAGGCGGAGCGCAAGGCGGCCAAGGCGGCGAGGAGGGAGAAGAAGGGGAAGGCGGGGAAGAAGGGGAAGGCGGGGAAGAAGGGGAAGCGGGACTGGCGGGAGGCGAAGGAGGAGAAGAAGAAGGACCGGGGCGCGGAGAAGGGGGCGGCAGCGGGCGGTGCCACGCGCCCCCCCCACCGCCCCCCTGCCCCCACCGCTCCCCCCACCGCTCCCCCCCACCGCTCCCCCCCACCGCTCCCCCCCACCGCTCCCCCCCCACCGCCCACCACCCCCTACCCCCTCCTCCCTCCTCCCTCCCCCCCGCCCCCCTACACCCGCACACCGGCGTGCTGGTGTGAACAGCGTCTCTTCACACCCCTCCACCTGCGGGCAGGCAAGCGAGGTGTGAACAGCGTCTCTTCACACCCCTCCACCTGCGGGCAGGCAAGCGAGGCCGCGCGGAGGCGGACGACGACGGCGGCGCGGGGAGGAAGAGGATGGGTAGAAGCGGAACACGGACTCTTGTCTTCCAACCAGCGCTCGAGAGGACACGCACTCCGCCGTACTCGCGCCGCGTTCAGTCGCGTTCACATAAACGCACAACCCCGGGCTCCGAAACCGCACAGTGACAGCCAGACGTGCAACCCGCGGGGTCCCAGGGAAGGCGAGCAAAAACCGTATCGCGCGTCGCTAGTCGCCGACTCGGAGGCCGCACCGGTCATGCGCGCAGCCGTGGGAGGGAGGCGCTCAATCGCTGCACTCGCAGCCCCTCGTACTCACGCGGCGCTCCGAAGACTCTCGCACAATGCCGTCCTCCAGCCCCGAGGCTGGCGTCTCCACACACAAGAACACACGCCATGGCCCGGGGCGCACAAGCACAGGCAGGTCGAGAAGGGAGAGAGACAGCGACGGCAGCCAGAAGGCAGCACTGGGTCCCAGGAAGGCGAATGCGAGCGCGGTGTACTCACACGCTGGATCGCGAGATACGCCGAGATACGCGGCGAGATGTGCCGAGATTGTGTTCACAGCCAGAAGCCACCGCGTAGGAAGTGGGGGCGCGCCGCTGATGCAGACGCGGCGACGCCCGCGTCGGCGGCGTCGAGCAGCGAGGGCGACTAGAGCACGGCGTGGCGCGTACCGCACCGTGCGTCACCGCCTCTTTGTCTGACTCTTGAGGATGGCTTGCACTTGTCAGTCTCCCACGACACAGCAGCTGTCAGTGTAGATCGAGTCCGCGCGGCCGCCCGCGGGCTGCTGCCGCGTGTGTCCGAGGCGGCCCTCGGTCGTGCGACACCATCAGACCATCACCTCCGGCTCCGCGCACCGCGGGGCATGCGTGCTCGTTGACGCCGGTGTGACTAGATACGATGTCGAAGCCGGGCGCTTTTTGTTCATGCCTCTCGTGTTTTGCTGATACTGGTCATTATGTGAAAGGACACTGCGCGGTCCCCCACGCCGGCGGCCGCGGCATCGGGCAGGTGTTGCGGATGCGCGCGCCACAGAGTCGCATGTGTGGTGTGTGGTGTGTCGAGTGTCTCACACGAGATTGCGGCCGACACCGGGCCGCGGTCCTCACCGCGATGCCAGAAGGACAAGCGGCACACGGTGGCGTCAGCGACGCGGGTGTTTACGTACTGTGCGAAGTCGCGACGGCGCGCACCACTGGCTCGACCTCGAGCACACTCCGGCGGTGCAACGAAGTCCCCCACGCTCGCGTTGACCGTTGTCTCTCCGCTCCTCGCGAGTCCGCTCCACACCACACCCCTCACCACTCGCGTACTGTACGGCTCCGGCACGATGGCTCACTGCACTCTACACACCACCCCCGCAGCAACCGCATTCTATACACACGGCATCCATCGTCCCGCACCGCGGCCGCTCGCCTGGCGCCAGCTTTGCACGTTCCGCGCGCCTGCGCGCACCGCGAGGTGCACCAGTGTCGCCAGTTTCAGGCTACGGCTCAACCGCCCGTCCCACCACCGTCCTGACCGCTGGCGGCCTCAGAGCAGCCGGGGCCGGCGGCGAACGGCTGTATCCCGGGTGGGGTGGCACCCACGGCGATCCGCCTACAAGCGTGAAGAGACGCCACTCAAGGCTGCTGGGGGAAGCGGGCCGGCTGTCTACCGCATTTGCCGTCGGTGGTCATCGATCCGAGCGGCGACGTGGCGGGCTGGTCGTACCTGCGAGGCCGGGGCTCGGAGCTCGGGTCTGGACCAGTCTGCACCAGTCTCCAATCTCGGGTGCCCCCGCGCGCCCCAAGCCGGCTGTTCCCTCGCCAACGAGCTCCATCACGCGGTGTCTCCCTGCAAGCAGCGCCACCTGTCCACGCCAGCAGCGGTTGCGGAGATCGGCAACGCGGACTATCTCGCGTTGTGACCATTCTAAGTCGATCTCAGGCATACTCTCACCGGCATGACCACCGCCGTCATGACGAGCAGTAGCCAACGCGGAAACCGGGCAGGATCGCCGTGTGTGGTGCCGAGCGCCGCAAAGTCGGGGTCGTCGTACGTCGCCGGCGCTCCACCGATGTCCAGCGGTCCAGACGGCGTGGCACGGCGCGGCGGCTCGTCGGAACCCGCCTGCCCCCCTGCGGAGTCCCCGGGCGCATTCATCGAGGGATCGCGCTGTGGATTGCTCGACGATACGTCAGCGGCGCCACCCCGCAAGCGGTGGTTGCCGCCAGCTGCTACCGGCGCGGTTTGTGGAGGGTCCGCAACGCGGCCGCCCGTCCATCGCGCTAGCCAGCTGACGTGGGGTGTTGCTGGATTACTCAATGCTGCCCATTCTTCTGGGTCAATGCGACGGGAACGGCTTCCTTTGCCTTGGGTGCTAGTTTACGTCGACGACATACTCATCGCCGACAACTGCCCCACGCTGCGCGCCCGTTTTGTTGCCGACATCTCCAAGCGTTTTCCTACCGAGGACAAGGGCGAGCTCGAATGGATACTGAACACCGCCATCACGCGTGACCGCGGCGCACGGACCCTGAATTTGTCCCAGGGCCTCTACGCCGCCGACCTCGTTACCAAGTTCAGCGCCTATTTCGATCGGTCCCGCTCACGCCGCTTCGACTCGCCTATGGAGGAGGGGCTCGAACTGTCCGCCGACGATCAGCCCGCCGTTGGATCTGTTGAATACGACGAGATGTCCGAATTCCGCACCGCCTACATGGCCATCGTCGGCGGACTACTGTGGCTTGCCAATATGACGCGCGTCGACATTGCTTATTCCGCGTCTCAGCTTGCTCGGTTTATGACGAACCCCGGCCCGTCGCATTTTAAAGCCGCCATCCGGGTGCTTATCTACGTGCGCGACACAGCTGACCGCGCCCTCGTCATGCAGCCAAATTCCAACCGCAACCTTGAGAGCTACGTCGATTCAAACTGGGCCACGAAGTACTCTTGCTCCGGTGGCATGTTCTTCTTCTACGGATGTCTCTTCCACTGGTTCTCCAAAATGCAGCGATCCGTCACGCTGTCTAGTGCCGAGGCAGAGTTCTTCGGCGCCATGCTAGCCGCCAAGGAGGTGATTTTCATCCGTGAGCTACTGATCGACCTTGGATTTTCCATCGACGGCGCCAGCGTCATCAACTGCGACAGCAAGTCCGCCGTCGGCATGGCCTTCGATCCCGTCGCCTTCAAGAAGACCAAGCACATCTTGCGCGCCGCCGAGTTTCTTCGCGATCTCGTCAGCCGTGGCGTTATCTCCGTCGAACACCTCCCCGGCGTCGTGATGCTCGCCGACCTACTCACGAAGGCTGCCTCGCGGGCCATCTTTACTGGCCTGATCAAGCAGCTCGACGACTTTCATGCCCTTTGAATTTATTTGTCCCTCGCGCCCCGCACTCGGGCCAGGAGGGGCTGTTCCCGGGCATTCACACTATATTCCTCTGAGATAATATTATATTTCGCCGCCACCGCGGCGCGCGCGCTTTATCCGCGCGCTATATTAGTAGAGCCAAACTTGTGTTCTTGTTTTGGGTCAAACTTGTTACAGCTCAGCGAACGCGATGCGGCCTCTGCCTAGCCTCCTGCTCCTATGCGCGAGCTACAGCGTGACCGCTATCGAGTACGCACCTAAGGTAAAAGAAGGAAGAAGGTAGAAGAATTTTAAACAAAACAACTCTGTCTCACAGCAGACAGGCTCGACACAGGTGCGAACTGGCGCGTGCTAGTACTATCACCGGCACACCACCGGAGCCGCCTAAGCGACTCCGTTAAGAACGGCAATGCACTTAGCACCGTGAACAATGCCGCTGTCCCCGCACGCTAGCTCGTTCACCGTCTGCCACGCCACGGCGGTGTGGAGAACGACAGACAAGCGCTGCATCTGCAGCCCGTGCCAGTTCTTGGTGGTCCATGTGACCTCATCGAGGTGCTGAGCGTGCGAAAGTTTGTTACTCAGCTGGACCGCCGCCTGCCGAAGAATTTTGCGGACGCCGTCCCCGAAGCCGCCGAACGTCTCGAAGTCGAGCAAACGCAGGTCGCAATTCTTCTCCCGCGCGAACCGGTAGTCGCCCTTCTCGTAGCGGGCCGTCACAGGTGCCCCCGCCTCCGCCTCCCCCCCCTCACTCTCCCCCTCCTCCTCTTCCGCCGCCGCCGCCTCCGCCTCTGCATCCTCCGCCTCCCTCCCCCCCTCCCCCCCTCCGGCCGCGGCCATGCAGCATGCCCTAACACTAAGTCGAGCAGCGCCCGCTCGGTGTTGCCGAAGGCGACAAAAGCCCCCTTCCAGCCGAGCCGATCGCCACCCTTGCACGCAAGCGAGCTCGTAAGTTTCAAGTCGCCAACGAGGCGCACATGCCCTTTGCCGATGTTCGCCGCCGCCACGTCAGGAAGGTAGAAGAAGGTAAACACGCACGAGGTGGTGGGGCAAGGCTATCCCTCGCGACTCCACGTCTTAAGTAAGACAGGAGCCCCGCGGCATTCAGAGTGCACGATGAAGCGAGGCCGATCGCAGAGACGGGAGAAGCGGATGTCGCACTGCGGCATGCGGTACTCCTGCTGCAGCGCGCGCGCGGTGGTGAGGGAAGTGCGAGCCCTTGAGCCGCTGACGTAGTCCATCGCCGGCGCGTGCGCGCCGGCCTTGAGGTGGTTCCGCCAGTAGCTTGCTCAGGGGTTGTGACCCTGCGGCAAGCGCAGGAATCGCAGAGCGTGCCGGGGTTCAGACCGGCACCGCTCGGGGAGTTGAGGCGGCCGCCGGTGGTGACTGGGGCTCTACGGAGAGGAACCTCTCTGCACCACACCAGTGGCGGCCGCCACTCCGACGCGCCGCCGGTGGCGCTGCGCAGAGTGCGCAGCACCACCAGAGAATTTGCGCCCGAGATATCGGCAAACTAAACCTCGTCTACTCGAGACGACCACGCTGTGGGGGTTGTGTTATAGGAGTAGGAGTGGGGTGCAGGTTGCTCACCCACGGCACCGGGCCGGTGCTTGCACTTTGAATGCCGTGGGGCTCCTGCCCGTGTCCCGGGCGTGGAGATGCGAGGGTCGCCCCCCCTTGCCCCACCACTCTTTGTGTGTGTGTGGAGACGTTTACCTTGCACTTTGAATGCCGTGGGGCTCCTGCCCGTGTCCGGGTGTGGAGATGCGAGGGTCGCCCCCCCTTGCCCCACCACTTTGTGTGTGTGGAGAAATTTACCTTACCTTACCTTACCTTAGACGTTTACCTTACCTTACCTTACCTCTACTCGAGAGCGCGAAAATGTGGCATGCTGCACATACTGTAACGGAGAACAACGCTCGCTCACCTGGATGCCCAGCTTCAGCCCCCGGGCCACCGCCGCCCAGCCCTCCTCATCCGGCACGACGAAGCTCTTCGGCACGCGCACATGGCCATGATGTACATTGTAGTCGCCCAACGCCGAAACCAGCGCAGGTGCCAGGTAGCGCCGCGCCCCATAACAACAAGCGGCACCCCGCCCACGCACAGCGCCCGGCCCGTGGCCCGCGCAGCGCTCAGCATCGGAGTTGTGAGGTGATCGACACTGTGTGTTGCCGTTGCGTTTGTGACCTTTGTGTTCATGTTCATTTAATCCAGCGGAAACCCATCGCGTCCAGCTCCACGCGCCGCTCCGGCTCGTCCTTGATGAAGTGCTCTTTGTGGCGGATGTTGTTCACCCTGCACCCAAGTTTCAGCCCCCACGCTTCTGCGGGCCACGGCGCCTCCGACGGCACCACGAACGCCCTGGTCACCTGCAAGTCGCCGTGCAGCTCCTTGTACACGGCCAGCGCGTCGCGCGTCAGCTCCCAGCGCCGCTCCGGCTCGTCCCACACGAAGCCCATCGCGTCCAGCTCCGCGCGCCGCTCCGGCGCGTCCTTGACGAAGATCTCCTTGCTGCGGATGTTCTGCACCCTGCTCCCGAGCTTCAGCCCCCACGCCTCTGCGGGCCACGGCGCCTCCGACGGCACCACGAATGCCGTGGGCAGCTCCAGGTCGCCGTGCAGCTCCTTGTACACGGCCAGCGCGTCGCGCGTCAGCTTCCAGCGCCGCTCCAGGTCGTCCCACAAAGGAAGGGAACTATCGCTCGCCGTGACATCGGCGTGCGCCCTGTCAAACTCCCAAACGCGCTCGAAGCCCAACGTCCTCGAGAAGTCCATGAAGTCGGCCAGCTCGCCTGTTCACAGCTAGGGCTGTGAAGGCACGCTGTTCGCGGCGCGCCCCGTGACGTCGGCCAAGCTGCCCTCAGCGCCCGCCGACGACCCCGTCGCCTAAAAAAAGAAATGCACCGATCGGTTTCTTTTTTCTTTCCCGCCGACGACCCCGTCGAAGGTGGCGCGAGATCCGCCGAGATTAGGGGCGGGAGTAGCCGATCTCGGGGCAATCTCGGCCCGTCGCCTTGAGGTGCGAATAGACAGACTCGATGCCTCTCCCCGCAGCGAGGAAGGCCGTCGCCGGAAAGATGGCGACTTGGTAGCCGAGCTCCACGTACCGCTGCCGACTCAGCACCTAGGGTTATAGGGTCGGGGTCAGGGTCTGGGTCAGGGTCAGGGTCAGGGTCAGGGTTAGGGTCAGGGTCAGGGTCAGGTCGGGGTGAGGGTTCGGGCTGGATTAGGGTTCGGGTTAGACTAAGCGCCGGCGTCTTGCCGCCCTCGACGACGTTGACCAGGAGCGGGAGGCCTACAGAAAAAAAGAAAAAAACATCCGCCCACCGGAACCCCCTGATCGTCGACGACGTTGACGCAGCGGCGGCACGCCGGCCAGTGCTTCGCCGATGCGCTCCATCTCCGCCTCCGTCTCGGGAGACTCGACAAAGAGGATGTCCGCGCCTACAAAAAAGAAACACATGGCGGTCTCCTCCTCGGGCTCAGGAGACTCGACAAAGAGGATGTCCGCGCCTGTTCACAGCCGCCGCCCCCTCTTGCATTCACAGCTCTCTCGCTCACAGCCTCACCGGCTCCGACGACGACAAGGGCGCCTGCGCTGGCAAAGGCCTCTGCGCGGCGCAGCGCCTAGAAGGAAAAAATACCTCGTGCCAAAAAACAAAGACACCATGACACGGCCTCTGCGCGCCGCAAAGCCTAGAGAAGAAACGAAATGTCGCGCGCAAAAGGCATGACGATGGCTTCTGCGCTGCGCAGCGCCTCGTCCAAGCCGTGCTCCTGCTCACAGCCAGGGGGAGTTGGGAGGCGAGAACCTCCGGCAATCTCGGTGGCAATCTCGGCGCAATCTCGGCGCAATCTCGCCGTCCGCGCGTCGGTGCGAGCAACGATGAGAAAGTCGCGGGAGCGGCGCGCCTCCGAGGGTGAGGGAGATTGGCCGAGATAGAGCCGAGATGCAGCCGAGATATGGCCGAGGTGTCTCCCAGATCTGGGCGAGCTTGGCCCGAGCTTCGCCGAGATCCGCCGAGCTTGGCCGAGATTCGCCGAGATTCGCCGAGATCGCGCCTCCGCCGCCACCCGGATCCTGGCCGCCGCCTCTTGCAGCGGCACCACTCTCCTGCGGGCGTGTCTTCACAGCTAAATGGCGTGCCGCTGTGAACAGGAGCTGTGAAGGGGCACCGCTCCCCTGCCGGGCGCGTGAACAGTGTCTCTTCACAGCGCGTAGCTGTGAACAGGGCAGCGGCACCGCTCTCCTGCCCGGCGTGTGGCCGCACTTCTTCGGGAACTCCTGCTCACAGCTACGCGCTGTGAAGAGACGCTGCTGCCTGGCGGCGTGTGTGCCTCCTGGTCCTCTAGCAATCTCGAGCGATCTCGAGCGATCTCGAGCGATCTCGAGCGATCTCCTGGTCCTCGAGCTGGATGGCGGCGGCGCCGGCGGCCTCGTACCCCTCCACCGTGTGAGCAACGTTCAGCAGGCCTGGACATACCCGGGACTGTGTGTGTGTGTGTGTGTGTGTGTGAGTGTGTGTGTGTGTGTGTGTGTGTGTGTGCGTGTGTGTGTGTGTGCGTGTGCGTGGAGGAACAGGCCTCCGTAGCCGGTGTCGCCGTCGCAGATGAGCGGAGCAGTCGAGATGCGGCTGAGCGTGCGGACGCGATCCACCATCTCGCCTGCGGACAGGTGCGGAGCTGTCAGTGAGCGCCTCGCTGCTAAGCAGCGGTGCCGTTGTGGTTTGCGTGCGGCTGTGCTGGGCGTGCGGCTGTGCTGTCCGTGTTGCTTCGCGGCGCCGTGTTGCTTCGTGTTCTGCTGTGTTCGACGGTGTACGAGGATAAGTAAGCACCGTAGCCAGCGAGGCCGGCGTCAGGCAGGCCGAGGTGCGAGGCGACGGTGCCGTAGCCGGTCATGTAGTGGGCGTCGAAACCAACTTTCTGTGCGATGCGGAGGGAGATGCCGTCGTAGACGCCAGGGCAGACGAGAAGCTCGCCCTTGCGGATCAGCTTGCGCAGCATCGACAACAGCAGGGGCAGTGGTGGGTCCCCGGATGGTGCTTTTCACTCGAGACCTCGAGACCTCGAGAGCTGCTGGATCCAAGCCCTCGCACACTTTATCCGGCACATATAAACACACTCAAACCGAATAGCGTAAGCTGGCCAACAGTGTTCCATCTCAGTCCGGCTGTGTCCTGCTGTGAGTGAGTGAGTGAGTATTCTTGATACGAAACCACGACGACACACACCAGTCGACTCGCATCGGTTGCCTCCATGAACGGCGGAGCTATTCTCGCGCCCACACCACACCTGGCTCCAACGTGGACACGCCCATAGCTGGGGACACTACTAGGTCATGCATGGCATCAGAAGTTTTATCTCTGGGCCCCGAAACGCATCTCTAGCAGCGTCGTTACGCATGCCCCCTCCCCTCCTGGGCGCATGCGCCTCACGTCTCGCCAGAGCATAAGCCCTTGGCGTGTGGCGAGACGAGTTTTTCGCCATGCAGCGAGCAGCAAGCCGCCGCCGCAAACAGCCGGAGGCATCGCCACGGCACAGACTGCGCCGTGATCCCGCACCCGTCGACGCAGCTCCCCCCGCGGAAGACCGCACGTAGCGACGCCTTGTCGATCGAGATGGGCGCGCCTGAAGCTCGCCCACCTACTGCCCCTGAGAGTTGGTTACTGAGTGGGATCAGCTCCCCCCCTTGGGATCGAAGCCGCCACAACCTCGCACCCAACACTCCAGGCAGGATCAGAAGGGGACTCCACACCGGACACCGCCCGGGCACAGCTACCCGTCGGATCGCACAGGGCCCCCTAGGAGCAGCCCACACACAATCTCGCATCGGCAGATTGCGCCTGAGTCAGGCAGACAGCAGACAAGGAGAGGAGAGAGCAGAGAGAGAGAGAGAGAGGAGAGAGGAGAGGGTGAGGGTGTGTGCACACGTGTGGAGCAGGGAGGGTGTCTGTGGTGGGCTATAGTCATACTACGTGGTTAGAACCACGCGCCCCTCAGGAGCTAAGGTAGAGTGGAGCGTCCCAGACGCCTCAGTGCCTCCCACCGGGTGAGACCATCCGGATCTGCCGGGGTCGCCCTCCGGACGGACCCGTCCCCGCGATGGCCCACGGTCCGCCGTCGCGTGGTTGACCCCCTGCCTCCCGGTTGACCCCCAGTCCTCGTACTCGACCATGAAATAAACTCAAAGGTCAACCACGCCTCCAGCCCCCACCTCCACCGTCGAGCCGCGATCGCTGCCGCCCGCGACGCCGCCCGCCGCGTCAGATTGCCGCGACGCGCGCCTCGAGTCGAGTCGGAGAGCCGCGCCGCACCAGCAGCAGCATCAGCACCAGCAGCACCAGCACCACCAGCAGCAGCAGCACCAGAGAGAGGCGCAACCTGCCCGAAGCCGCCGTGTCAGATGCTCGCGACGCGCGTCTCGAGCCGGGTCGCGGAGCCTCGCCGCGCCAGCAGCAGCATATGCACCAGCAGCAGCAACATCACCACCACCAGCAGCACCAGAGAGAGACAGTGCAGGGTGACAGCAGCGCAGAAGCGCTCGCAGAGCGGCGCGCAACGCCGCGCACGCCACGCCGCGGGCGGTCGGACGAGCGCAGCGTACGTCGGCCGCGAGCCGCGTCGCCAGCCGTCTCGCGAGAGAGCGGCGCCGCCGCGTGCGCGCAGCATCCGCCGCGGCAGAGGCGAGCCGCGGCGACGTCCGCGCAACTGATAACTGCCATTGGCGGTTTCACACACACACACACACACACACACACACACACACACACACACTGTCCTGCTGTGTGTCTTATTTCAATCTTTTCTCTCCGTGTGGTATCGTGATAGTCAGAGGTCCTCAGGAGCGCTGTTATGGGTGCTGGCCGTCGATGGGCCGAAGTGTGGGTTGCAGGGACAGCGCGCGAGGAACTGAAGCAGAATGCATCGGTCTGGGTCCTATCGACGCCAGACTCGACCATATGCCGACTACCTGCCTCCATTGCGGAGGTAGGCGAGGATGGACTGCCACTTGGCATCTGTCCAAGTCTGGGGAACCGCACTGGCATCAAAGATAGTGCCAGAGAGGCGCCCCAAACCACTGCAACGGTAACGACACTGGCATAGCTCGCCGGATTGTTGGCCTCGCAATGGCGACCCACCATCGAGGCGTCAGCGGCCGAGCAATATCGCAGATGCTGTCGCGTAGGCCGGCCGGGACCACATCGGTGAGCTGACCCAGCAGAACCTCGACGACAACAGACATTCAACGCACACCAGTTACTTTGACTGTGCGCTGACTCACGCGTCCCCGCGCCCGTAGAGGAAGCGAGGCAGTCGAAAGACGAGCGCGGTGCCGTCAACGACGACACTCGGCTCGGCTGCACCCACCGCCACCACGGCAATCGCACCGACAAAAACGATCAACGTAGGGAACCGCAGGAAAGCATGGCACCGCACGCGCCAGCAAGGCACGAATGACGTCTGAGCGAAGCCAAGCCTCTCCGCGACTGTATCTGAAGGCGCGGTAGCGGTAGACGGGCAAGCCACAGCTGGCAAGATGCCGATCGCCATTGACCTTGCTCGAGCCGCGGCGAGCCCTGAAAGTGGAGCGTGTCAGGATCGATTGCTCGGCTGTGAACTGACCTCGCTGTGAATGTGACCGCCGTCACAGACACTATTGTCCATGAATGGTAGACTGAGAGTAGAGTAGAATCGGGTCGAGCGACCGGCCCAGTCGACCGTCCCCTCCCCTCAGCAGAGCGGGCGAGAATCCTAAAGGATTCACGCCTCAGAAGGGGGGTGTACCGACAGCATCGCGGCCGCATCCATTGCGGCGCCGAGTGAGGGTTGTGATGGTCGCCGCGCCCGCCTCGCTTTCACGGGCTCGCGAGCTGCTGAAGGAGGAGCATTGTGGCGCCGCCAGCGTCTCTCTCGCGCAGAAGGGCGACTGGGGCCGCTACCTCGCGCTGATCAAGCATTCCGGCAGCCGAGTGCACGACACCATCGGTGACGCTTGCCTCCTCACCTCCTCGAGCAGGCCCTCATCACACCGCATTTACGTCACCGGACGTAGGTGATGGCGGCTGGCGGACCATCCACTTTGCCGCGCAGCAGGGCCAGCTCGTCGCCGTCCGAGCGATCCTCGCGCAGTCGGGTGCATCTCCCGCTTTCAGCACAGCCATCAGCACAGCCGTGCCATCAGCATAAACAGACACTCATCAAACTCCGGCCAAGTGCGGTCGTGCAGCAGTATCGCCATCGCCGCCGCCGTGCCATCACCGCCGCCCAGCACTGATATCTCTCTCAAGCCTCTCAGCGGCCAGACCACACTGAATCCACGACTCCGCCTGAACTCCGCCTCAACTCTGATCACACTTTTTGCCGTGCTCACACATCTGCCCTGATCACACATCCCTCTCAGTCCAGTCGGCGCGGGTCCAGTCCCAGGTCCCAGTCTGATCACACATCTCTCCTGATGCAGTCGGGTGGATCTCCCGCCGTCAGCACAGCCACTCATCAAGCATCGTTGAGTCTAGTGCGGCCGTGCAGCATTGTCGCATCGCCGCTGCCTAGCACTGATCTCTCTCTCGCCTCCCTGGACCGCTGCGGGAGAGCGTGACTCCCGCCTCTCTGCCCTAGTCACACATCTCTCTCAGCCTCTTTCTGCTGCACTCTCCAGTCTCCTGATGCCGTCAGAGCAACCACCGTCACCGTCTCTCTCAGCCTCCCTCCGCCGCCGCTCTATGGTCTCCTAATGCCGTCCAGACCGCCCGCACCGCCCACGCCCCATCAAACATCATGACCAGACACTCCGGGAGTCACGCTCTCAGCCTCCGTCTGCAGCCGCTCTCCAGCCGCCTGATGCCGTGATACCATGACCTATCGCAGGTCCAGTCAACGCGACTGACGCCTTTGGCAACACGCCCCTCATCCTCGCCGCCCACGGGGCGCACTGGGAGACGGCGAGGCCCATATAGTGGTCCCGCCGCGATGCCGCCGACACATGTCCCAAGGCCTCTCGTGGCACACACTGGGAGACAGTGAGACTATCGCTAACACATGGTGCGACACACTCGTGGTATTGCCGAGCTGCTATCCGAGCTTATTCGAGCGCCAGTCAAGCCCTAGCCGTGGCAGCCATAGCCGCGATTAATGCTGCATTCCTGCCGCGATGCTACACGAGCGCCCATCAAGCCGAGCCAAGAGGCACCTGCAGCAGCGGTGGCTGCTCCTTCACGCCCTTCACGCCCTTCCCTCTCTTGGATCAGGTGCAGCCGATACATGTCCCATGGCTCTCGTACCTCACCTATACTACATGGTGCGACACACTCGTCGTGTCTCCAAGCCCTGCTATCCGAGCTTATCCGAGCTCATCCAAGCGCCAATCAAGGGCCGTGGTAGCCATAGCAACTTTTCATTTTGCTGTTCAGGTGCACTGCTTGCTCAGTGCGGGGGCACACGCAGGCGCCGCCAGCCGCTGGACCGGCCCCACTTCATTTTGAATGAATACCTATTAATCAATTGAGCAGGCGCCGCCAGCCACTGGACCGGCTACGGCGCGCTGCACTACGCCGCTCACCACGGCGCGCGAAGTCTCTGACTCCTCGCCTCTCCCTCTCCTCTCCCTCACCTCTACCTCTAGCTCTCGTCTATTCCTCTTCCTCCCCCATTTTATCCCTTCATCTCGTCCTCTATTCCGCGTTTCGTCTCCGGCAACCTCGACCTATCGTCATCCAGCCGTTTCGTCCTGCCACGGGAGCAGCGGTGGTGACACCCGGATGCCAGTATTAGTGCCGTCATCAACGGTACTTCACTCAACTCCTGTGATGCCACACCTGGTTGAAGCCCAACAACTTTTAACAGAACTAACTAATCTTGATGGCTTGGACCACTTGGAGCAAGCTGCTTCTCCTTTCCTCCTGATGGAAAGCTTTGTCTTACCCTCCGCA